>NC_138741.1:28112420-28314920 GCF_965113295.1 Leuciscus leuciscus | reverse complement strand
TCTAGCATCAACAAGGCATTTTCGCCCACAGGACTGCCGCATACTGGATGTTTTTCCCTTTTCACACCATTCTTTGTAAACCCTAGAAATGGTTGTGCGTGAAAATCCCAGTAACTGAGCAGATTGTGAAATACTCAGACCTCAAAATTGCTTAAATCACCTTTCTTTCCCATTCTGACATTCAGTTTGGAGTTCAGGAGATTGTCTTGACCAGGACCACACCCCTAAATGCATTGAAGCAACTGCCATGTGACTGGTTGATATCACAATACTATATTGTGTCCTCTAGTCCCACGGACTTGACTGTACTCGATAAAGTATAAAAATGTCCAAGTCCGTGTACAAATTCACTCAAGTGCGACAAATCTGAGTTTGAGAACCCCAACTCTATTATTTACATACTATATTACACAACTTACATTTCCAACAGGTCTATGCTAATCTTAGAAGTTGATGTAAAATCAACTGTGTGTGTGTGTATATATATATATATATATATATATATATATATATATATATAAAATGAATAAAAGTTTTTAACGAATCAAAAGCTTTATTAGTTTTTAAACACATCTCTGAAAATACATTTACAAACATTCAGTTCATTCACACCACCTTGCATTAGCCCATAACAGAACAGAACCCTTCTTTACCCCATAACAGAACGTTATTGATTAAAATATGTAGCCTATGTAAATTTTTACAAGCAAAAATCATCAAATAAGTCCTATATTACAGCAGGAAATAAATATGGTTTGAAATCAATATGAACATTACTCAAAATATAAGACAATGCAGTTTACAGAGAAAATGCTTTTTTAGTTTGGGCAGATAACAAAATAATATAAAAACTGCTTCTATTAAAATATCAATATAATGATAATCTATCCAAAACAAATGACAGCAAAAGTAGGTTTCACTCAGATGAACTATTATATACATTTTCAAAGGCAACATTTATGGTTTCCACAAACTCCTAAAGAATTTGGAACTGGTGCCTTTTGATCATAACATTAAATTTGATTCAAAACCAATCATTTTTCAGTGTCCACTAGTGGAGGTTTCAAATGAAACCACAAATACATGTCAGACTACTTCAGTTTCTACTGTGCTGTCTCAAGCCTAAAAGGACAGGTAAAGAGAAATTGTAATTAGAAAAAAACTTTCAGGTGCGCATGTAAAATTCCACAAGGAGAGTCAGTGATTCATGATCTTTAAACTTCAGGAGTCAGCTGGGTTTATAATCGATCAGCTGGTATTATCCTAAGCTGCTCCCACAGTTCAGGAATCAGTACGATGTTGTCCAGAAGTGCTCAAGGGATCACACATATCTCTGACAATCCTCTCAATGGGATCTGTGACATACGAAAGAAAGTCAAAGTCAGAAACGTTTATAAAGAATGTGCAACTGACCCTTTTCACAGACAGTTTACGTTTACACCGTTATCGACATCACAAATCTAGTAAAGTTTTTCATATGGTCATTATAACACTATAACGTTACTTAACTTAAAAATTAACATGGCTGCAAGGGTGTTTCTAATACAACGGTTGAGGGAGTGACGGCAAATTTCAATATTTCTCTCAGTATTTTTTCCCTCTTGGAGAGTCATGGAAACACTATAATGGATTTTTTCCTTTTGTTATTAGTGCAAAAATGCCATTTGCTGATGACTCCCGTTCACCACTATAAAAGTTTACCCAACTATGACGATTTCCGCTTCGGAGAACCCCAGAAATGTGAAAAGGGTCCATTGACACTCATTGACTGTATGGCGTCATGAGACAGGACACTCACTGCTGTACGATGCTGCTTTAGAAGGCGTTGGACTCTTGTCTGATCAATCAGAATGGCAATGTCACCCAAAGGTTTGTCCAGATCTTCAGAATATCTCTGGATCAGAGAGAAAGGCACTCCGTAACGGCCATGCTGAAAGAAAGACAAGAGAGATCAGTAAACTATAGTACTTTGTACGCGCATGCGCACATCATTTGTTTTGCACTAATCAGTTATTCCACAAGGTGGCAACACTAGCCAAGGCCATTGTGTCACAGTAGAAACTAAATAGATGGAAAAACAAACTTAATAGATGGAAAAACAACAAAATACAGAAGACTGCAACAACAGACGCCTACATTGACAAGCCCTTGTGTGAGGGGATTATGAGATAGCTGCAACTTTAATCAAAGAAAAGTCCCTGTTTTGTTTATAGAAAGTTGAATATAACCAACGTCCCTTTAAGACTAGTCATTTCACTCGGTGGCCATCTTTGAAACACTTCTCCGGCATGCAAGTGCAGCTTCTTTTTGAATGGGGAAACATCAAATTCTCCAAAACTGTTTGCCAAGCTTACGATTAAATTTCATATTTGAAAATCACCAACGAAATCTGACAACAACTGTCTCATACATTTTGTTTCTAAACGTTCTAATCATGACAGAAAACAACATTATTTCAGGCTGGATCAAGCTAATGCGCATGCACAGTGGAAGCTCGCGTCTGACTGTTTCTATAGGAACCGGAACTTCTAACGGCAGATGCAGTGACTCGATGACTTTACCAATCGGCCATTGGCTCTTATTTAGAAGGCGGGACTTATTCCGCCATGTTGAGCGTTACACTTTTCCTCATTCAAAACAATACGAGTGATGCGTCTTGTGTTATTCTATGGTCTTTGGTCAAAGTCCCTTTCGAGGAAAGTCTGTTCACTCGGCGGCCATATTTGCAACGCCTCCGGGCAGCTATTTCAGGCATTCAATGATTCAATCTATTTGAATGGGGGAATCCTGAAATCTCAATAACTGCTTGCTGAACTCACAATTAAATAACATATTTCGAATCAGCAACATAATCTGACATTAACTGTCCAATAAATATTATTTCTTATGCTAAGCTTGAAAGGGGAGCTTGAAACGGCAACTGCAGTGATGTTATGGCTTTACCAATCAGCGATTGGCTCTTTTACTTAGAAGGCGGGACTATTCCGCCATATTGCGCATTGCAGTTTCTCCCATTCATGAGTAATATGAGTGAAACGTCTTTCTATATCTATAGTCTTTGCTTTAGTTTAAAAGAATACAACGTTTTTTTTTATCGACAAAGATGACATTTTCTAGAGCGCATGTGTCGACCGCCTGCGTTCGCGCGCTATTTAAATAGAGGCTTTGAAAGGCTAAGGGTCAGATCCTTGACGATCAAAACAGAACAAAGACAATATAAATGTCACATTTTGTTTTATGAAATAATTGCACTATATTTTGTTTCAATAATATTTATTCTTTAACATTTTATATTTACAAGTACTAAACAATATTTACCTCTAAATTATGCACCATTTATTTCTATATAATACAAATGCTAGAGTTAAACAATTTTTCTAATTTTTTTCTCCAAATAATACAGTGTGTTCAAATTAAATATATGTCTGTGCATTCTCTAGATGCTTAGAGTATTTTCAGACATAATTACTTACTTTGATCAGTTTTTGGATTTGGTTATTACAGAGCCCCTAAGGGACATGGTGGTGGAAAAAAATATGAGATGGGAGGAAAAATAATGTCAATGCTTTTGCATTCTTTGCAAAAAAAATTTGTGTTCACACACCAAGTGCGACATAAGTCATCAAGTTTTGTACCATTCCAATGAAGTAAAAAAAAATTATAATAATCTAAATGCATTACTTTTCAGTCTAAATGACCAAAGACCACCAGAGGGTTATCTGCAAAGACAACATCTGTAATATATAACATTAATCAAGTCAGAAAAAAACAGATACCTTGTCAGAATATGGCTCATCTGTGAGGTCGATGCCATCAGAGCATAACTTTTCCTCCACTAAAGTCTCCATGTTGGCCATTTTCCCAGAATGAACTTTCTTGGCCGGTCTGTAAATGAGTGACTTGGAGTTCCTGGGACCTTCCTGGCCGGAATTCGTCTTAGACGATGTGCTTGTGGAAACCTCATTTCTCCCGACGCCAGTGTCCCTGCTCTTTAATAACGGCAGTGGAAGAGGTTTTGGAGGAATTGGTGGTTTCATGCGCTGTGTGCTTGGAGGACAATCATCTACAGGAACCACTTCATACTCCACCACTGAAACGCTTGAGGACAGCTGGGCTCCATATACAATCTCTTCAGACTCAACATTCTCCTGTGCTTGACTTGAATTCTCCTCAGTACTGTCAGACAATTTTCTGTGCAGATGAAGTTCCTCTACTGAGAGGTAACGCTTCAACAGCTCAGCTGGACTAGACTGATGATCCAAGGCGCCACAACTGCGACTCAGGGGTTTTCCTCCGAGGATGTAGTGGTTCCTTCCCAGATGAAGATCCTGCATGGAGTCGACCTGCAGTGGAAGTGGAAGGTCCGGTCGGGTTTTTGGGCTCAACCTGCTGGAATGGCAGAGGGGTGGGATGGGAAACTCAGGGGAGGAGAGATGGCTGGACTCAAAGCCTGATGAGGACCTGCTTAAATGAGACGTCTTTTTGCCTTTGCCTACAAGAAGATTCACGTGAAGAAGATGTGATTCAACATGACAACAAAACACAGTTAAAAATTAGTCATACGAGTTCGAAACGACACAACTGGACATATATATATATATATATATATATATATAAATAATAATCGTAAATAATATATATATATATATTTTTTTTTTTTATCATACACTACCATTCAAAAGTTTAGGGAAAGTACAGTTTAAAAAAAATAAAGAAATTAATACTTTTATTCAGCAAGGATGCATTCCATTGATCAAAAGTTACAGTTAAGATTTATAATGTTACAAAAGATTTCTTTTTCAAATATGCTGTTCTTTTTAACTTTCTATTCATCAAAGGAAAAAAAACAGCACAACAGTTTTCAACATTGATAATAATCATAAATGTTTCTTGAGCAGCATATTTGAATGATTTCTGAAGAATCATGTGACATTGAAGACTGGAGTAATGATGCTGAAAATTCAGCTTGGCATCACATGAATAAATTACACTTTAAAATGTATTTAAATAGAACGTTTTACTGTATTTTTGATCAAATAAATGCAGTCTTGGTGAGCATAAGAGACTTCTTTAAAAAAACATTAAACAAATCTTTTAAACAGCAGCATTTTTCCTTGAGACAGATCATAGACTGACGGAAAAGATCATGCAAAGAGAAACTGATTGGTTGTGCATAGTGATGAAATATATAGTTTAAGAGTGAACAGAAAGTACTGGATGGAAAAGGAGAGGAGCAGACAGGAATAAGCAGGCGATTCAGATGAAGAGATCATAGAGTATTTTATTCCATAGCTTCTGTAATGACATTGACTGACATCTCTCCCTCGGTCAGTGACACACACACACAGAGCTCAGAGTTTCAGTCGGATCCATGTACATGGATTCTGTACGCTTTTCTTTTTTTAGCCACAGTTGCAAAGAACATGTAAGACATTTGTGGATGAATCTTACAAAATCTTAAGGACATTTCCGGGTCATATGTAATCCCAAAATCAAAGAAATAAATAAAAAGTTACATTTTGCTTAACAAAAGCGATCACTCCATTATGAACTTCTTGCACTGTGAGATTGTCATTAAACACCCTCAAACTGTAAAAAAAAATGTTCACTATTAATGTAATGCAAAAAAAAATTACAAAAAAATTAATAATTAATAATCTAATATAATTATATCTGATTAAACCATCTATCTATTCATATAGAATAATATTACAATATTATTAATACTTTTAGACAATTTCAATTAATATTTTTATTGAATTCCTATTAATTTTTATGTTAGTATTAAAAAATATTATAACAATTAGTATTAATGTATTAAAGTATTAACACGGTTGTAGTGTACTGCTTTAATTTATAGCAAATAAAAAAAAAAGTGTATTATAATAATGACAAGTACCACTAAAAATAATAGTTATCACAAAAACTGTAATGAGAATTTTCTTTTTAAATAGTCATTTAGTATTTATGTAAACATACATTTGAGGGGAAAATGTGATTAATATTGACTGTATGAAAAAAGAAAAATTGGCTTAAAACAAGCCTTTTCTTTTAATTCTGTATTTTTCAAAGTTGATTTTGGGGTGAAATGTGACCTGGACATGTTTTCATGAGTTTCACTCTTTATGTAAGACTGAATATCTCAAGACATTTTGATGTCATCGCAGCTATGATTGTATCTGTTGTCTCTAACTGTGGAGCAAGATGTATAGACTTTTTTTTGTTTTGTAAATATATCTACTTTAGCCTCATACGTTTGCATATCACAAATGATTTTTAGGCACATTTAAAGATATTGTGCAACATCATAGTATTTCTTACTAGAAAAATATACACACACAAACAGCAACGTCCCGCAAGCACAAGCAAAAAAATTATAATAATGACATCGTCAACTCTTCACAAGGGCTATTGACATGAGCATGTTATGACTAGTATTCTTTTGTTCGTCTAAACCAAAGCAAATGATATTGAACATTTATGTGATCAGAATTTCAAGCTGTAACAGTGAATAATATTGATTTAGGACCAAACTTCTTCACTCTTTTTGGTTCAACACAAATTCAGCAAATCACGCAACACGGTAGAAAGTCGGTTCTCGAATGGAAATGGGACTGAAGTGAAATCTCAATGCAAAGTCACGTCACGAGTAACTGATGCTGTGGATGAGAGATGCTCTGGTCCGCTGAATGCTGGGAATGAAAGCAGATGTCGTCCTCACAGCAGAGAGACGAGTGAAAGCAGAAGACCATGCAGAGATCACAGACAGGAGGAAGAGGAGGGCTGGAGAGTCACAGGTGAGGAAGGCTGTCATTACCGTTCTCCAGGTTCTCGTTGCTCTCGTAACAGCCCGAGTCTCGAGGAGAGTCTCCAGGCGGGACGCTGCCCTCGGACAGATGCTTCTCTTGAGAGTCTCCAGATGATCCCTCGCGCTCCGGGTCACTGTTACCTGAACAAAAAAACACCATTTTAGTTCTTTACTAAAAGATATGATTATATGAAGTCTACAATGTGATCAGGATTTGGTTCGATTTTATTGTTTTGGTATGACTGATAATTATTTTTGAATATATGCTGTAGGCGCAATTCACATGTAACATTATAAGCTTTTTCTGTTACATATTCTATAAAAATGTAATGTTGGATATGGCCTATAATAAATATTTGCAATGCATATAGTTCATATAAATGCATTTACATGCTTTATGATGCATACATAGCAAAGCAACCAAAAAAAAAAAAAAGAAAAAAAATTATGACAAACCAAATCATACACTTAAATGAAAACTTTATGTAATACATTTAATGTAGGCTAGGAGGAACAAAGTAACATTCAGCTGAAATTTAGCTTCTTAAAGGGATAGTTCACCCAAAAATGAAAATTCTGTCATCATTTACTCACCCTCAAGTTGTTCCAAACCTGTATGAGTTTCTTTGTTCTGCTGAACACAAAGGAAGATATTTGGAAGAATGTTTGTAATCAACAGATCTCGGTCCCCATTGACTTCCATAGTAGGAAAAAAATATACTATGGTAGTCAATGGGGACCGAGATCTGTTTGGTTAAAACATTCTTCCAAATATCTTCCTTTGTGTTCAGCAGAACAAAGAAACTCATACAGGTTTGGAACAACTTGAGGGTGAGTAAATGATGACAGAATTTTCATTTTTGGGTGAACTATCCCTTTAACTTATCATATTTAAATTTTTTCTCTCACAATTTTTTTTTTTTTTGAGAGCAAACATAAATTTTTAATTTAATACACCGTTTTAGGAGTATTTTAATGAGAAATAAACACATATGTATCTGGGTATTACAATAGTAATATTAATACAGTGATATATTTTTACTTCCCCTTACTGACTGACATTTTTAGGTGTATTTTGAAGTAAATATTATGTAAAATATTTGTAAAAAATATTTGTTACTTTGTATATATAAATATATAATAATTTTTAAATATATATTATAAAATAAAAATATTTACTATTATAAATATATATTAATAGTAAAAATAGCTATTGGTCCTATCCATAAAATCCATATTCAACCTACCGTTGAAATTATTTTAAACTTCTTTTATGCTCACCAAGGCAGCATCAAAAATACAGTAATATTGTAAAGAATTGTTACAAATTGATTATTGTTTAAAATATCTATTTTCTATTGAAATACATTTTAAAATGTGATTTATTTCTGTGATGGTAACTGATGAATTTTCAGCTTCATTACTCCAGTCTCACATGATCCTACAGAAATCATTCTACTATGATGATTTGGTGTCCATGAAACATTTATTTTTTTCATGATTCTTTGATGAAGCATTTATTTGAAATAGAAATATTTGATAACATGATGTCTTTACGGTCACCTTTGCTTTATTGCTGTATGTATTTCTTTATTTCAAAACTTACTGACCTGAAATGGTACACAGTAGTATACAGTATATAATACTTTTATAGAGACTTATAAATTCTTTTAGTGACTTAAATATGGTGCAGACATATTTCTCATTAATTCTATTGGTAGCACTGTTAAAATGACTGGTTAATCAGGCGGAACAGTAAAATATCTCTCAGTAGGCATGTTTACATGGACACTTTTTGTTTCAGTTGGAATTAAATCATTCTGATTGAATCCGAACTAGTGTTTACATGAAGTCTAAATAAAGAGATCTTGTTGATGTGTGTGTTTATATGTCACAAGCTTCAAAATCGGATTTGAAACTTGGAACATACTCTCCATCCTCATTTTCTTTGTTTTAAAAAACAGACTTATTTATTTATTTCAGGTCCTATTTCGGAGACGATGAGCTCACGTCATTTAGTCATTTATTATATTCAACAGCATCAGCTCGTTCTGAGTCATTACGCCATTTCTACGTCATTGCACATGCACAAAACTTTCCAGTTTCGGTTTTCAATCCGATCAGGTGTTTACATGTCCTATCGGACGGATTAGAAAGGTTTATCCCACCTCTTTCAATCAGTTTGGGTATTTTTATTCCAGTTGAGGTGTTTACATGGAGCATTTTCATTCGGATTGGACTTTTAAACCAATTGTAATCGGAATGCAACGCTCCATTTAAACGCACCTAGTGTGTGTGTGTGTGTGTGTGTGTGTGTGTGTGTGTGTTTGCGGTCGGCCTCTCACTGTCACACTCCTGCAGAAGCTCCACGGCGGTGAGCAGGACGGCTCTATGCTGAGGATCTCTGATGTTCAGCTCGTCCAGATCTTCCTCCTCCAACAGCTTAAACGTGTCCAGATCCTCATAGCCGTTAAACAGGAACGTGGGCATGTGCTCCTGCAGGACGATGAACCAGGGTTATTATTGTGTATTACAACTAAATACATATTATATATATATATTATATATACACTATAATAGTGTAAAAATAATACTAAAATAACACTACATAACTACATTAGGTAACATGAATTAATAATGAACTGCACTTCTACAGCATTTATTAATCATTTACATTTAATAATACATTATTAAAATCAAAAGTTGTATTTATTAACATTAGTAAATGCACTGTGAACTAACAAACAATGAACGTTAACTAACGTTAATACGTAAAATAAATACTGTAACAAATGTATTGCTCATAGTTAGTTCATGTTAGTTAATACATTAACTAATGTTAACAAATGAGACCTTATTGTAAAGTGTTACCGAAATATGAGATGGAATAAGTCATAGCTTTTGCGTTCCCTCGCAAAAACGTTTGTGTTCTTTGTGAGCGAACGCAACAGCATTAACCAAATCATTTTCCCTCCCATCTCATATTTTTTTGTCTTCACACTGTCCCTTTAGGGGCTCCGTAGTAAGGAACTGAATGGAGCATTATTGTGTTTTTGTAGTTTAAAGAGACATTACTTTGAGATTGATGCGCTCCAGAAGCTCCTCTACAGAGGTCGGTTTGGGAGGATGGCTCTTCCTCCTCTTCTTCACACTGCGTTTGGGTTTCTCCTCTTCCTCGTTTAGCGTCTCCACGTAGATGAACTTAAATGTTCCCACCTTGTTATTCAGCAGCCCCATCCACGTGCCCATGGGCGGCTTACTGATGACGTCGATCATATCTCCTCTCTGCAAGGCAAACGCATGCTTTAGATGCAGAGCAAAGGAAGCTGAGGGTGGGTTTATTCATGAGAAAGCAGCTGTGACCTTGAGTTTGAGGGAGTCGGTGTCGTACGGGCTCGGGGTGAAGTCTGTGTGTACGAGAGCGCGGCCACAGAACGGTCCTCTGTACGGCAGCTCGTCTTCATCACCGTCTTCTGATTTCACACTCTCTCGGTTGCTGGTGGACGAATCTGTGGTGCTGACCGTCTGACCGCCTGCGAAAACAACTAATGCTTTAAACACGTCTACTGACATGGATCAACCCTGGTATTCTTTGAAGTACTCTGTAAATACCGTGGTATATGAATACGGTAATCATTTAGTACCATTTCAGAGTATCGTCTGATACCATAAGGGTTTTTTTCCCTGGTTTTTAATCCATTTTTATAAATTCTGGTCAATTCTGAACTATTGACCAATAACAAGACTTTAAAGTCACTAAACTATAAAACTATTAATTTAAATCCCCCCACCCCCACCAAAAAAAAAAAAAAAAAAAAAAAATGTCATGTCAGTTTATTTGATAAGCAGATGTGTAATAAGTAAAATAATATACCGTCAACAAGTCATTTTCACAAAATAATTAAATTATAACACCAATTATAACATCACCCTGTCAGGTTTATTTTGCATGATGACCAGCAGGCTTGTATATTATCTATTAATCTACTCTGTTATATTCTACTTTCATTATACATTCAGTATTCATTATACTTTATTCTTTTATACATTTTCTGTTGTTTTAGTATTGATTATGTAAGGAATAATTGACGACAGGCCGTTGAATTATTAGAAAAATAATGCACACCCGAGGTGGTAATGCGGTCACGACGCGAAGCGGAGTGGCCGTTACACCTCGGGTGTGCATTATTTTTCTAATAATTCAACGGCCTGAAGTCAATTATTCCGCTTATACTACAGTTACCACACCTCGAAACATTGTTCAGATTATGTATTTCAAGACGTTTGTAAAGTTTTTGTCATTAAAACGCTCTTGTATGTAGGACTAATTTCTTACGCATCTAATCCCATGCCTCCGTTGCTAATTCCAAAACGTCATTTCAGAGTTAGTAACGGAGGTTTGAGCCGCTGATAGCAGACTAATGCTGGGGACACACGACTAGCTGACACATTCTCTGACTGTTTCATCGACTGCAGCAGATTTTAAACACCGACTTTGAACACAGACTGAACGCGCTGAACACGCGCGGGCATGATCAGTCAAAGTATCAAATTACATTCATAACCGCGGCCTTAAAGTGTGTTCCCGGCTTTATGCAGTTATTAATGCAGTTATTAGAGAGAGATGTTGCATAAATGAGACAGAAAAGCATGTGCGTCAATATTATTATTTATTAATTAATTCAATCGTTTTAATTAATTCGTTAATTCTTTTTTTTTTCTATTATTGACAGATGACAGTAGACTAGCCAAATAAATGAAACCCAAAGCCCTTTTAACAAGTAGGCCTATCAATAATTATTTATTTGTTATTATCTGCAATAAAAATCCGTGCTGCAGGACTATCCATTTATTTAGCCTATATTCAGTTTAATTTTCTATTGATTATAGATAGGACTTTATAGTTTATTTATTCAAATTAAACTGCATGTTTCTATTGATTGTGAAGCTAGACATTGAAAATTGCAGATCAAGCGCATGGGGCGAAATGCTTTTTCTTGTTATGAATTGTATCCTATTTTCCGTTATTACAGTTGACTACGCGAAGTGATATGGAACTGTAATGCGGTCGAGACCTGCCTGGAACTACTTTAGCCGTGCGTTTCCCTGAAAATAATGCACACCTTAGAACGTTCGTCAACCAATCAGATTCAAGCATTCAACGGCCCTGTAGTATAAACTTATATATTATACAGACACCTTTTGGCTCTTTAATATTTGAAAGAAAACATAATACATAAAAACATAGAATGGCCATTTATGGGATGATCATTGTTTCCTATTAGGCTATTATATTACATTTTTATATTTTGTACATTTATATACTTTAATAAGGTTTAATATTATAAAGACTATATTTGTTTATTTTATCTGACACTTTCATAAATTGCACAAGTGTAGTGAAGCATTTCCATACACACTTACTCATGGAGCTCTGACCGCTGAGGGAGCTCCTCAAACTCTCCACTGACCCTCCAGCCTTGAGTTTGGGTTTCTCCAGAGAGTCTGTGTCGGTGTGAGGAGACTGAGGGCTGCTGGGAGCTCTGCTGGGGCTTGACTGAGTCAAACACAACACACTGAAATCAATACCATGGCCAACAGAAGGCGCTAGATACACAGAAATCAAGCTGTAATGAATGAAAGCAAATTCTACAGGTGCTGACTACTACTAAATGACTCAAATGTACTTTGGTTCCAAGATAAATGGTGTTTGCCAAGTCAAGCATCACTATTAATGTTGCTCATATTGGAGTAAGATATCTGAACAACTTCCTAACCCTAGGTTTTAGTGTTTAAGGAAGCAGACTTCATGAATTTTGCTTGGTAGATGAAAAAATGACAAACACTTTGACTTTGACAATCATTTAGTAACTAGCCCAAACACCCTAGCATCATGGCATACACAAACTGCATTCTGCTTCGACAAAAATGACAGATTCGCTATATTGGAATTGCTAAAATTGTTACTCAGTAGTCCCTTCAGTAATCTGCATTATACATGAATCCTCATCACACAATCACCTGCTCTGATGGAGAGGGATTATATTTCTTGGATATGCGTTTCCTCATGGTCTCTTTAACAGATTTCACCTTCTTCCCCAGAGAGATACGGGAAGGTGTTGGAGATCTGGATGCGTCTCTCATGCTGATACTGCCGTTTTCGTTCTGCAAGACAGACATGACAGAATACACAACTTCAAAATCTTCTAAAATTATAAAAACGGCATGCAAGAAGCTGAATAGATTTTGTAATAGATTTTATGACTATTTTGCCATTTTCCAATGTGTCCTTACTGTGGGGTCAAAGCTGCTGTTGCCCATGTACACAGATCGGCTTGTGAGATCAAATCCTCCAAAGCTACAGGTCCTCTGTGACACAAAGAATAGAGTTCGAAAAGCGAAATCTGGCTCAAGTTATATCTTTACATTTAAATCTTGACCATACAAGTTACATTTTCAGTGAATATTGACTTAAATTACATCTATTCTTCACATAAAAAAAATAAATATATTTTTTACATTTTGGAGCTTAAAGTCACCCTGAGACATGGAAAATATAATAATATAAAATATAATAATCAAATAAAACCTACTATATTATTATTATTATTATTTTGTGCCATTTTGGAGCTTGGCATCCCCCTAGGACAAATAAAATAAAATAAAATAAAATAAAATAAAATAAAATAAAATAAAATAAAATAAAATAAAATAAAATAAAATAAAATAAAATAAAATAAATAAAATAAAATAAAATAAAATAAAATAAAATAAAATAAAATAAAATAAAATAAAACACAATACCTTTACTCACTCCATTAGAGGGGCTCAGGGTTCGTCAAAAAATAAATAAATGAAATAATAAAATAAAATAAAAATAAAAACTATAAATAACACAAAACAAAACACAGTACTTGTACTCACTCCATGGTAGTTAGAGGGGCTCAGAGCTTTTTTTAATAAAACAAACAAACAAACAAACAAACAAAACAAAACAAAACAAAACAAAACAAAACAAAACACAAAACAGTGCTTATACTCACTCCATGGTAGTTCGAGGGGCTCAGGGCTCGTCTCATCTCCCCGTCGGTCACAGAGCGGGACATCCTGGGCTCGACTTCACCGTCTGCCTCAGAGAAGGAGGAACCGCTGCCTGCGTCCAGCCCAGACACTGCTCCGCCGGGTCCAGACGCCGGCTCCGGCCCCTGACTGCTGCTGGACTTACTGAAGAGCTTGTGGCTGCTGTAGGTGTCTAAGCTGCTGGACGAGGGAGACGTGGTCAGACTGTCCGAGTCTCTGTCCAGAGACAGCTGTTCATGAAGCATGAAGCTCAGGCCGTCACCCTGAGACACGGCAAGACGTTTGTGCACCCCAGAGTAGAGAGAGAAGCCCTCCTCGCCCGACGGGAACGCTTCAGGACTCACAGGGTCTGGAGGAGAAACAAAGCAAGGCAACCAGAAAACTATTGACCCCATTTACTTTCTCAATACACTTTTCTGGTTTCAGTGCATGCTTGAGCATTCTGTCCTTTCAGGGTCACATCTTATGACATCACATCCTGTTTTTGGTTCTTTTACATGTTTTTGGTCCGTGTTGCATTCATAGTTCACTCGTACCACACCAGAGTTTGTTTGGAAGCGGACTGAGACTCATCTTTTCAGCGATCTCGCTCCACTTGTTTGGTTTTGCACCAGAGTTCGGATGGCAGCGTTCACACTTATTCAAATGAACCGCACTAACAGAGCAATCGCACCAGAGTTCATTTTAATCAAATCAAACATGCCAAGTGTGAAACTCGAATTCACTCCACAGTGATTTTTCTATTTACTGTTAAAAATGTTCTTATCCTAGATGTTCTGCATACATCTGCACAGCTATGTACATTTCAGGTGTGATGTGTGACATGAGTATGTATGATTGTGAAAAGTTAACGAAAGGCATTCATATCTCACCTTTTGATCCGTGTTTTTTGGCCTCATCAATTCTGATTAACTTCTTTCTCACACGTCGAGTTGAATTAACGAGTTTATGCAGTCGGCGAAAGGTGATGGACTCTTCCAGCTCGTCCTCCGACTGTTCTCTCGACTGTACAAATAATAAACAATAGAAAACAAGATAAATAACAACAAAATAAAACAATAACAAAATAAATAGAAAACACCAAAATATTAAATATTTGAAAATAAAAACAAAACATATAACAATAAAAAAATAAAAAATCAAATCAAATAATATACAAATAAATATCAAATAAAACAAAATAACATTTATTAAAATAAATAGAAATAGAAATAGAAATGAAATAAAACAAAACACAATATAAAAAAAGAATACAAATAATACAATAAAAGGTACTTTACATGTAATGGAAAGTATTTTGACTCATTATTGACCACATACTTTCAGTGGTCTTTAGTATATGGTAAACCAAAATTCCCCACATGCAAACTATAAAAACAGGTGATGTGAAGTCAACAGAGAGGCTGTAAACAGACTCATTTACTTCAACATGTAAACTTGTCCTGCAACGTTTGTGCTCCAGACATGAATAATTCCTCAAATATGAGTTATTACAGAGAGGTGTGCTGCTACTTCACTAAGGGATGCGTTTTCACCTGTTGGACGATAAAAAAAGTGAAACAAATATCCCACACAAATAGATCTGAAGACCAGATTATCACAGACTTGAGCGTGCAAGACTCTTTTCTCGCTTATTTTCCAGCAGGCAGAGAAGTATTTCTCAGAAGCATCTGTTTTAGCGGCAAACGGGTTCGGCTCAGAAACCACGCGCAGAAGAGACAGCCACATCTCACCTAAAATTACTCATCGTTTATGGTTCATAAATGTGAGCACTGTGTAGTTCTTGCCACAGTTCAGACCCACAGAAGATCACAAGACCTGAAATAAACCCGGTGAAATGTCAAATACAGTCAGTGTGAGACTATTAAGAGTCTGCTCACGTCTGTTATAAACGGCTCTTGTGTGCAAGTCTGAGAACTGAACATTTCAGACAAACTATTTCAGCGGGTGGGATGTTATGTAATCGGCATCTGTAAAATTCTATTGTCATCGATGAAAACACAGACACTATAATAACTGGTCAGCACTGAGAATGTTGAATGAATCCCTCACATAAAAGCATTATGGAGGTACATGGTACAATAATGATACGAATTCGGACAGAGCTCTCCAAGCTTGAACTTTGGAATGCCGAGAAATCCGAAGTTTCTTCGCATGAGCTTGCGTTTGGCGGTCTCCTGCGTTCGCATGTGTTTGAATACAAGTCAGTTGAATGAAAAGTGGTTTTAGAGGGTTGTTCATATCTCTAACCTTAAAAGCAATAATAATTCACGAGTTCACACGTACATGAAATCAGATGTAGTAATTTATGCGTATTTGGCGTGCTGTCCGGGAGAGGGCACCGAGCTCGAAATTTGGCCCGAAACCCAGAGTACTCCCCCTTTTACTGGGATAGAAACCAGCCAAGAGTGAGGTGATGGGGTGGTGGAGGGATGCTGTGAAACTGTCATAGTACAGAGGTAAGGGAAGGCTATATTTATACCGGCTTCCTCTTGTGCTGATTGGTTGATTACCTGAACGTGCTCCTCCCGAACTTTGTTACATGAAACTTCATTAATACGTCGATGTCGGGCCGGAACCTCATATCTCCATATTTCTTCATTTTCAATAAATTATTACTAATGGTTACCCTTTATGTCTGTCTGTGGGTTTTGCAAATAATTAATCAATGAGAAGCAATTAAAAATAGCTTGTGTCTAATACTTGTATCCTCAAACTGTCAGTCAAACCTCGTAACTCAACCCTCCTCTTTCATAAATGAAGTGCCGCACACAGTTTGGCCAGTCTCTGCTTGTTTGCAGTGCAAAAGTAATTAAAGAACTGGTTCTTTGAATAAGTACAGAATGTTTTTTACTCAAGAAACACTAAATATATATATACTTTATATATAAAGGCTAATGTTTTATGAATTTGAAGAAGAGTCTTAGTTTAGCATTTGTCGTCGAGTGATAGCAATACTGTCTTAAATAGCCTGTGCGTAGCACTTCATCTTTAATAACACGAGGTTTTGTTCAAATGACAGAAAAAAACTGAGCACCCACATAGCTACAGTAAACTGTATAACCCCTAAATTGAAGAAAATGTAACGAAATACTTCAGGTGCGGCCGTTCTAATGATGGCCAAAACACGTACAGTATGTCCTTAATTCTCAGATATTCCCAGGTCAAAAACCTTATAAATCCATTTCAAGCTTGATTTTGGTAAAATGTTAATAATATAATGACTCATGCATGTGGCCTTATATAAAGCTACAATATCAACTTTGACAACCCAGCGTTTAATTATTTAATAAAAATACAGTGTTTTTTCCTTTTCCTGTAAAGTAGAGTTTTTGGAGATACGAGGTTTCCGCCGGACAGAGACGAACAGTGATGCTTGTCTTAGCAAACACAATAACTAAAATCGAAAAGCACCAAATTCGTTTTCACAGAATGCACCAAATGGTAAACGGCGGCTCTGTCCAGTGGAATTGGTGGAATGGCTCCTGCATCCCAGCGCCTTAATCACACAATCCCTGCACAAAAGAGCTGCTGGGCCGCTGAAGAGAGAGCAGCCCTGCATTCAACCGGCCAAAAACGCACAATGGGGGGTTACAGCATTGAGTGGATGAATAGGACCCTGCCTGGAGGCCCAGAGGGGCCGTGGTTCATCACTAGTACATGATGGGGGGATGGAGGGGTGACAAATCCCACAGATAGCAGGTGAAAACCCTGCTGTGAGTGTCTATAGACAGAAGATCTGCCAATAAACAAGTTCATCACAACAAACAAGGATCTGGCATGCGAGAACGTCTCATTGGCAAACGCAGAAGGTGACTGGGAAACTTACATTACAGTAGGAGGATTCGGTCATGGAGGGACTGGGTGTGTCGGTCCAATTGGTCGTGTCCACGCTGTTGGGCTGCTTGTTCTGCATTTCGTATTCCTTCAGCTGAGGGACAGTAAAATGCATGTTAGCTAATGTTTGGGGGAGTAAAATCAAGGCCCATCCTACACTGTTTTTACTGAGCATTCTGTTATCTTGTAAATGCATCACATTATGGAGGCAAAATGGGTTTTGAACCATTTCATACCCGAGCCAAGGCTTCTTCCACGGTGATCATCTTCTCCTTCACCATCATCATCAGCTGGATGCGTTCTTCATCACTCATCGTGATCTCACTGGCCACAAAGCCAGGATCCTCCCCTGTAGATCAGAGGTCAAAGGTCATACATATAATCTCAAGCAATGTTATATCTAGATTTAATCTTCTAGATATGAAGATCTAATGAAATTGTGATTAGAAATGGGTGAAGAACCTTTCGGTAGCGCTCGAACGCTCCCTTTCTGAGCCTTGCGGAAGTTTTGCCAGAACGATTTGTTTTTCTTTCTGTCCCATCTCCCTGCTGTTAGAAACAAAGTTTTAAACTCAGCAAATGTTTTAACTGCATGTTTCAAGAACATACGAGTACAATTTTTTTTTAAATGTACGTTGTTTTTTTTCCATGATCTTAAAAGACTTTATCTTAAAGAGTTTTGTAGACAAATATTAGTAGTGCCTAATAAATGCTGTTCTTTTGGAATTTCTATACATGAAAGAATCCTGAAGGAAAAGGTATCACTATGATATGACTATGAAAATGTACTCAACATGAAGCACCACAACTAGTTTCAACATTGATAATAATAATAAATGTTTCTTGAGCAGCAAATCATCATATTAGAATGATTTCTGAATGATCATGTGACACTGAAGACTGGAGTAATGATGCTAGAATTCAGCTTTGCATCACAGGAATAAATTACATTTTGAAATATATTCAAATAGAAATAATTATTAAATTGTAATAATATCTCGCTGTTTTTACTGGTATTTTTTATCAAATAAATGCATCCTTGGTGACCATAAGAGACTTCTTTAAAAAACATTAAACACACTTACTGTCTAACAAACTCTTGAACAGTAATATAATTGAAAAAAATATATCATCTGGATCAGCGAAGAAAAAAAAAACGTGAACTCCTTCAAACCGTGTGTAAAATCATCCCAGGATGCACCACATGAAGTTCATTGAGAAGTAGAACATAGTCATACTAAGGAAAGAGTATGTATGTCTAAACATCTGACTGACATGTGTTTTTTTTTAAAGGGTTCACATGACTTAATAAGATTTCATAAATAATTGTATAGTGCATTTACAAAAGAACGCTGTTCAGCCAATTACGCATTTTTATGCAAAACAAAAATGTAGACTCACTCTTGACTTTTTCCAATTTTAAATCTCCCTGATACTCCCAGGTTTTAAACCCGATTTAACTAGTTTTTAGACAACAATAAATCAACAAACACAAAACATGTTACTTACCGGATCCGTCTTCAGAGCTGGACTTGTTCATTGACTGCCTGTAAGCAAAAGTACAAACATGCATGAACTCCAGCAAAAGTGTCTCCATCAAAACATCATCACACAGTCTCATCTCACCTGCTCTCCCACATTATTTTCTTAATGTTCAACCCCTATCCATTCATTTGTAGTAGTCTGTCTGTCCTAACTGGTGTCCATGTTGCCTGTGGGGCAGTGGATTAGACTCAGCCGTCTGTCAGAGCGAATAAAGACACATGCTGCTGTCGGCCGGCACGCCACACCACACCTCACAGCAACAATGGAGGCTTTTTCACGCACCGGAGGGGTTTTAGAGTGACAGAGCGCTCACATGGCTTGTAAATTCCTGTTCCCCTCTCTTTATTTGTCTTTCTCTCAGCTGACGGGAGCTGCTGATTTTAGCATGTACCTGAGATATCTATAGCCATGTAAGGACAGATTTAGGGCTGGGCGATATGACCAAAATCTTATATCATGATATGAGTCATTTTATTTCACGGTAATGCTATAATGTATCACGTTATAGTTACTTTTGCTTTAAATAAAGTTTTTATATCAAAATTTGATACCATTGAAATTTCATAAATCTCAATTTCAATACCACAAACAACTAGAACTAGCCTAACATAAGTAAAAAACAAACAAACGCTGAAGCAAAACAGTCAGTGATCAAATAGGAACAAAGAAACTAATTACAAGCAATGGGACAAAAAACCTACAATAGAACAAAGACACAAATGAAGTAGACCTACCTGAAAACCTCAAGCACTAAATAAGAAATGCTACATAAATTGTTGTAATCAAATGTGCAAAAAAACACTGCATAGTCTTCACTGTGTAAATTAAATATACATTTACTCTTATAGTTACAAAAGTGATTCAGTCAAGATGAATGAGATTGTTTGATTAACATTAATAGCACAGACAGCAGCCGGTTTACTGTCACTTTAAGACCGAATGCACAGATCAAATATACTGTTACACATGCGCTTTTTTTCTCAACTCGGTTTACGTTCTTACAGTATTTAATGACTGTGTTTACAAGTATAATTGTGTCGGTATATCACCCACCCCTAGACAGATACATTCAAAACTGCAACCAAATGTGTCTTAACCCTGCATGTTCATTATTTTTATTCATCATGTTAAACAATTTATAGTAATGATATTTTAAATACACATTGACATTAAAAATAATTCTTTCACCAAGTAACATTGATCATTAACTAAACTATCAGCTGTTTACAGCACAATATAATATAATTAATTATTTTTTATAAAACAGAGAAGTATGAGTTTACAATAGGGTTCAAAAGTTTGGAGTCAATAACATTTTTATATGTTTTTGAAAGAAGTCTCTTATGCTCAACAAGGCTGCATTTATTTAATCAATAAGAGAGTAAAAAAAGTAATATTGTGAAATATTACATTTTAAAATAAACATTTATTTTTAAATATATTTTATTCAAAGATTCAAAGCTGAATTTTCAGCATCATTACTCCAGTCTTCAGTGTCACATGATCCTTCAGAAATCATTCTAATATGCTGATTTGCAGCTCAAGAATAATTTCTGATTCTTGATTATCTGATTATTCTGATTATGTTAAAAATCAATGATCACTGTTTTGCTGCTTAATATTTTTGTGGAAACTGTGATGCAGTTTGACATATAAATCTTTTGATACATTACAAATGTCTTTTCTGTCCCTTATGGTCAATTTAATGCATCCTTGCCAAATAAAAACATTAATTTCTTTCACAAAAAAAAAAAAAAAAAAAAAAAAAAAACGACTCCAAACTGGTTGATCTAGAAAACCTCTCTCTTTCATTCAATGACACATGAAATGAATGCAATGTTCAAGATAATACGTTGCTAGCTGCAGTTTACTTAACGGCCACCGGTGTCACTAATAACAAGGGTTTATGCATTTTACATATAGTGCCTTTAAGCTAATGAAAATATTATTTGGTGAACTTTTTTTATTTTTTTTTATACTAATTACCATGGATTATTTTTATTGAATTTAGGTGCTATTTATAAATGCAATAACCCTGGGACATTTTACCATCATTTTACAATTATTTAGGGGAGTTTAGGGGAAATCCTTTAAGGTAAAATCACTGTACCATGTGGTGTTGTGAAGTTTATCGGTTTATTTCACAATACTTTTGACCATGGCTCATCCAATCAGAGTTTAGAGCCACAATGTTTTACTAATGCAGTTCATATTGTGAATAATGAAACAAAAATAACTAAATTGACTCGTGCATTACGTGTATTAACATGCTGATGGTGGTGATTCAGATTATATCTCATCCAGTGGACAATGAAAGGAAGGAAAAAGAGAAATGAGGAAAAAAGGGGTCAACAGGAAATGCATGCATCATCTCCAATGTCCTGATGGCCGGATGGGTTTCATTGTTGAGTAACTCTCAGGGCTGCAGGGTCTTATTTAGGAATGTCCAAGAACTCAAAATATCTCATTATTTCTCATTATGGAATCTTAAACATTTGCATCTAGAAAGTCCCATAATCATGTTCTTGAAACGAGCACAGTTTGCAAAGTCTGGTTGAGAAACACTAAAAATGCCACAAGAAATCATGTACCTTCTCTCGACCTCAGGTGTGGACACAGCACTAGACAGCCCCAATGACTCCTGGGAGGGAAAATAAAGACATTTTAGACTCTTAACAGCAAATAAAGAGTGCCTTTCCCATAAAAGCACCAGTTCCTGGACGGGTCATTCTGTGATTAATCCACCCACCTGGATTTCCAACCGCAGCTGAAGGGATGTTGTTGATTCAGCCTTTGCCTGAGAAACAAAGTCACGCAGTAAAGTTAAACAAAACACTCAATGACAAACTGTTCATTCCTTCAGTCTCTGATAACATTATCTTGCCGAAACCACATGACACATCTCACCATCATTTTCATTGTGAAGCAATATTCATAGGTATATATCAGTGGTGTGGCAGTGGTGTTTTAAAACGAGGAGGCAAAGTCCTCACATTTTGAGCAAATCAGCATATGAATGATTAGAATATAGAATATTAGAATATATTTTAGAGAATGAGGAATATAGAAGACTTCTGAAAGATCATGTGACAATGAAGACTGGAGTAATGATGTTGAAAATTCAGCTTTGCATCAAAGGAGTAAATTACACTTTGAAATATATTCAAATAGAAAACAGTTATTTTAAATTGTAATATATTTTCACAATATTGCTATTTTTACTATATTTTTGTTCAAATAAATGCAGTCTTGGTGAGCAAAAAACATAAAACATAAAAAAAATCTTAACAACCCCAAACTTAGTAGTGTACGGTAGTGTATAAAGGATTCAGAAGTGTACAATAAGCCCTTAAACAGAAGCTTATGTGAGTGTTTTACCGTCTCTGCTTCTTGAGCCACTCTGCGTTTGCGTAACTCCTCCATTCTGTCGCACACTTCGCTGTAAGACGTGCTGTAATACTCTGAATACTCTTGGGCCAGGTCCTCAATGTTACCCAGAGAGCCATCCTACAACACACAAACAATGCACTTATTATTTGCAGTTTGAAAACAGCAGTGTGGAAAAAAACTGCCTTTATAATCATCGCAAAACTGTGACGGATATCCAGTTCTCAGATCAAACCACACTCAAAAGAGCAGCTTTGTGCCTTTGAAAGCTGTTTCAGATAGACTCCACGAGTCCTATCATACATCCTGCGCAATGCAGCGCCAGGCGTTGCACGCAAGTGCCTTTTGCTGGTTTCAGCCCGACGCAGTTATCATTTTCACGTCCTGCGCCACTTTGTTTAAATAGCAAATGCATTTGCGCCCATCTGTCCGCCCATGGGCGTGCTGGTCCGAAAACAAGGTGTGTTCAGGCGCATTTTTGGCGCGTTGCTATTTTGAGGCAACTGAAAAATACTACGCCATTGACCAACTGAAACCTGGTCTAAAGTCAATGGCGCAATATTTTATTTTTTTTTTAAAGAGCGCGTTAGTAATGTCCACAATGCACGTACACTTTGTCCCGTAAATGGTTTGCTTGCGCGCTTTAACCTCGCGCACAAGCAGATCCGTTTCCTTGCTAGAGAAGCGTTCAGTTTTTCCACTTGTAAATTCCGCCATGAAAATAGAGATTTCGCCATGGCGCAAGCGCAACTGGCTTTTAAAGGGAATGGGAGATGAGACTTGTATTGGTTTATTGCACGTTACACCCAAAACACACTCATTACTCATTAAGAGAATAGGGACAACCCTTTTAGACCATGCGCCGGGTGCACCGACCATTTTTCCCGTCGTTAAACTAGCAAAAGTGAATTCAGACACACCCTAAGTGCACTTGTGCCGTGCGCTTTAGACCATGCGCTTAGATCAGGCCCAAAGTTGGGTGTGTTCACACTAGGCAGGTTTGGCTCGATTATAATGAACTCTGGTGCGATTGCTTTGTTGGTGCGGTTCATTTGAACAAGTGTGAACGCTGCCACCAAACCCTGGTCCGCTGAAAAGATTTTTCTCGGTCTGCTTCCAAACGAACTTGAATTTCTAATTAAATATGAACGCCAACACGGACCAAAGACATGTAATCGAACCAAAAACAGGACGTGATGTCACAAGATGTGGCACTAAAAGGACAGAATTCTCAAGCATACCTGGTTTTTCTCACAGGCCCTGTCCAAAATGGCACACTTCATATGCACTTTCAGTATTGTGGACTTACAATGGCTGCCACGTGTACTGGTCCTTTAAGTCCACGAGGCCGTAAGGTGTCCTATTTAGTCATTTTAGGTTTCAGAAGGGTGCTCACGAGCGCCCCCTTTGCGGTCGATATGCGCACTCAATGCACTATTGCCAAGCCCACAAGACACTTTATGTCTGATAACAGTCAATATCCTGCTGGCTTTCATCATACTGCAGAAATACCTCTGGGATCAACAGATCCATGAAAGGAGAAGCCTAAACTCAATATTCACAGTCAGAAGAATTCAACTTTTTCTCAGCATGTCTTCCTGGTATTGTATGACACACAGAGACGTGACCTCTCTTGTAAACTTGGAGAGCCTGAGGTCAAAGCATCATCTCAAGATCTGCAAGCTCATCTCCTAAAAAATTCCCTCAAATATTTTTAGCACACTGAAGTTTTAGTCAACTATGTCACCCACAAGCAAAGCACACAATGTATTTTAGTGATGATGGGAAAGTTTTGGGATGCAGGGAGTCTTACGATTCCAAGCAAAATTATAAGAATCTCTTTAATTGCAGACAAATAAATATTTAGCATGTATGAATAGAAGAATGACTAAGTTTACAAGATTAAACGATGTGAAAAAATAACAAACAAAAAAAAACATTATAAATGTTTTTCTAATACAAAAACTCTGTTGAACTCAGTGTGAAATGCTGTTGAAATGACCCAAGGCACTGACAAAACACATTTGACATTAAAACAATGACATTTAAAAGGCTACCTTGTATTTTCATTATTCAGGTCAGTTGACAAAATATCAAAAAACATCTCCCCAGGAGTAGTATCAAATAAAATATCAAATCAAATGTGACATTCAATGTAAAGTGAATCCAAATAGAGTACTTTCACTTTGCAAATATTTATTAAAAGACAACAAAAAATGCTGAAGACATTGACTAACAGCCACCCAATTCATAATAATTTAATATTATTATTAATATGATTACATTTCATTATTATTATTATTATTATTATTATTATTGTTATTATATAAAATAGTGAATAGTATTTTTTTTTTTTTTATTAAAATAAAATAAAATGTTGCATGTTTAAGAGGGCTAATTTAGTTATATCAATTACTAATAATATTAATAATAGTAATTAAATATAAATAAATATTAAACATAATATAACTATTAAATCAATATTATTATTAAATTATATATTAAATATATTATATTACATTACAAAATAAATAATATTTTTATTAATAAAAATAAATAAAATAAAATATAAAACCTTTACATAAAAAAATAAAACCTTTCTGGAAGACACATAAAAACTCAGAAACTTACCAAGATATTCATCAGGTCTGCCCATACATATGAAAAACTGTCTGTCGTGCTCAAATCCCCACAAATTTCTTGATCAGTGTTTGTTTCATTATCCATAGTCAAAAATATAACACTGCTCCAAATATAAGACTGAGTTTTAAAGGAACATCCTTACAGAAAGCGAGAAGACAAGAGCCAAATGTTGTTCATCCTGTCTTGAGATGGGAAAACATAATGCCTCACTCATGGGCAAATTATTGAAGTCAAATGCACAAATCTGGAAAGTCTTCTGGCTTTAACGCTCCTGCTGTCCAACAATCAAACCACAGCCAACTGGAGTCAAACAGCATGAGATTTAGTTACAACACTTAAAGCAGCCAATGAAACTTGGTAAACAAACCAAACGGAACGAAGTGGAGAAACGAGATTCACTCCAGTTCTTTTAGAAAAACCTTTAAACTTTCCCCTAATGCTCTCCTGCACGAGTGCAAAAGCCCCTGAAGTCTGTCCGAGTCTCCATGCACCTGCGCGCTCATCGCTGATGTTCACAGACACTGAGCAGCTTATTGAGGTTGATTAATATTCCACAGACTGAGCAGCGCTGTGCTGGAGGAAGTGACACTTCCAAAGACTCAACTTGGCTCAGATTTACATGCATCAATGAGCCCTCAGAGACGTCCATTCAACACCCGTCAGCCTTCCAAGACATAAACAAGGAAATTCATTATAAAAACAAACACCTCAAGCTAAATAAGATATACAGATAACAGTTTAACTGATGAGTAGGTCTATATGTTAATGTCTGTCAGTATTTAATAGTCATTCATTAGCATCACTATTATGACTGTTCATACTTATTAATGATTGAAGATTAAGGATATACTTATCTGACAAACACTTTACAGTACTTTAGATCCTGCAGTTTGTTGAGATGTGTGTTGTTAATCCTCTATGTGATCAGACTTAAGATTTTCACTTGATTTTAACCACCTTGCATTACCCAGGGGACACACAAAAACTAGCAAACACCTAGAACACTGTCTCAATTACAAAGCAATGCACTAATTAGGATTTAATTTTAGAATAACTTTTAGAGTAGCAAGTGGACAGCAATGACAGCAAAAACACTCAAATTAGCAACTGCTTAGCAACGACCTAGCAACCATTTACAACATCCTAGCAACTGCTGGCAAACACCACTCGCATTTTATGAAGAAAAAAAATGAAAAAAATAAAAAAAATTAAAACTTTAGTTGCATTTACTTTAACTATAATTGCTGTGAATATTTAATAAGGTTATTAAACCCTTAGTAGTAATGTAAGATAAATCTAACATTTCAATTATTCGTATTTTATGGAAAATAAGTCACTTTTTTTGTCATGTGATCTGTGCAATGAACTTATATGATGCAGTTTTACTTTAATTAAATTTGTTTAGGCTTGGAGTTTATAATTATTATTTTTTTAAATGAAGTAACTATTTATGTTTGCTTTATACTTATATTTTTCATTCCTGCTCTAAATACTGGTAAATGTAAAGGATTTGTTGTGGAGTGAGGGGAACTGAAATACATGTTTAGAGTGTTTATAATGTTTGCAAACATTTCATTGTATTTACATTATTTATTATTTACATTTATTTACATTATTTCTGAATGTAATAATGTGACTTACACACCAACGCAACTTATCTGTGTTTTTCCCCCTCTCAACAATACAATTTTGACCCGGTGTGACTTTTCTGGAAAATATGGTAAACAATGTAAAACTAATGAAAAATTCTGGTTGGAAGAAAATGTGCATTTACTGGATAATTTTGAACTTACTATACATAAACGACCCCCATAAGTCAAGTGAACCCTAGACTAATTTTAAAGGGGTCATGATATATATATATTTTAATTATTTTAATATGTTCCTTGAGGTTCACTTATACATGCAGAAAAACGATCCACATTCTCTGTCTGAAATGATCCGTTTTAGTAAGTGTTTTGCAAACATTATCCATATAAAATACAATTTACAGACAAAGCATTATGAAATCTTTTACGGTTTGTGATGCAGCTGCTGTCAGATTCGCTTCATCTGACTGCTTCATCTTTCAACAGAAGTTTCTTTGCAAACTCTCCATAACACTGTACCTCGTTTACAAAACAAAATGCTCCGAACAAACATATAATTCTCCGACATGATTCAGAAAGCCATTAAAACAAACCATCAACTTGTTTCCAGTGCTGGGATCCTTCTGAAATCTTTTCAGAGACGCAAACGACATCAAAGCAAACGTTCTTTCCCTCTTCCATGCTGTCGACCGTCTCAATTTCACGCAGTATGTCAGAAACTGAACGCGCATCTGTATTCTGTATCCAGTGTAGACAGTATCAGTGATTATAATGGGTTCTATTTGCTTTTGACACTCACATCCAGTTTAGGCAAATGTCAGCTGTTAAACGACTGAATGCCAGTGGGCGGGGCCTATGGTGCGACGCTGTAGAACTATTCGTCGATGTCTTTCTCTAGAGGTGGTCATATGCAAATGTGTTCGCCCGTGTGACATCACAGATCCCGCAATGTCAAAACGAGCTGTTTTCGGAGCTTGATTAAATGAATGATTTTGTTTATAATGAGGACATTTTAAGCAACGAAACTTGCAGGATGTTTTAATGGTACAAAGCCCTATGTCAAAGGATCAAGGCAAATTTTTTTACTAGCTGAATTTGAAAATATGTATCCCATAACTAGTGTGTTTAGCACGGTCCAGATGGTTTAACACACTCATTCTGGTCATAGTTCTACTGAGGTTTATGCTCTTTCTGTATTCTCACAGACACAGTCTAAAAGTAGAGTGACCACTGTGAAACTCTGACCCACTGTTTGTGTTTCTTTCCCCAAAGTCCTCCAAAAAAATAAGGAAAAAACATGGGAGATAAACATGGGAGATCTCTTTTCAAATAATCAAACATGTCTTGGGTTAGACTGTAAACTGTAATTTGCTAAAAATGTCTCAAATGCAGTGTCTTCTTCAAGAAAATGCTGTAATTTAATATCGATGAATGCAGAGCAGATCTGAGGCACAGAATAGATTCTTATACTCGTGAGACGCTTCCTTCATTGGGCTGAAAACATGCGCATTCCTCCACCGCGAGAGGCACAGGGGTCTCGTGGTCGCGCTCTCTGTGACTGGCTCGACTGTCCTCGAAGAGAGAACCATTCATTTGTTAAGTGACATGCCCTCCAGTCAAAGCTGCGCGAAATCTGGCGACTTTTCATCAGTTAAGAAAGGCAGCGATGCTGAAGAGAAAAGCTCTGTGACGGGACGTCTCTGATCTGAGCTGCCCAACACAGCCGGCCTGTGATAAACACTTTATTATGGTTCAATCACATGATCTGCTCGCTGTCTCCTATGTGCAGCCTTTTCATTGCATGAAAACAGCAATTTTCAAGCAATAAAAAAGAGCTATGAGCAGTGAAGCCACATGTATATGTGCATGAATGTGACAAACTGATCATAACAGCATATAAATTATTCACAGAAGAGAGAAATCTCACAAACCTTATGAACAAAAAACAATATATTATATATATATATATATATATATATATATAAAATTATATTACATATGTTATATTATATATGTAATATTAACATATATTGTGTTTAATTGTTTATATATTTTTTATTCTCAATTGCAATCTTCATTGGATTCGAATATTTATTTTAATGATTAAAAAAAAAAAAAAAATGTAATCATGGTAATTAACAATTTGGGAAGAAACTATGCTTAATTGTAATTTTTAAAAAATTCACAAATTAAATGAATAATCCTATATGTAACCCCCTCCAGTCAACGGACACGGACACAAGGCGTTCTCTTTTACGGGCATTTATTGGTCAAACCATGTCATCCTTAATGCCATCAAACATGCCGTGAGAACTAAATAAAACATAAAAATCACATAAGTTACAGAAATAAGAATATTCTCACAGAGAATAGCACATTAAATAAATAAACAACACAACGTTAGATAGACTGTTAATAAACCGTCACACAGTTATGCTTTACATTGATAATTACACATTGAAAGAAATATGCATACCTCATTGACCGCGTTAACTCCAGGGAGTGAAAAACAGGTAACAAAGGCAACTTCTCTTCTGTGCGTCTCTCGATAAACTTACAAATGTAATGACATTACCAAAAACTTAACGAGCCGCAGTTAGCTCGGCTTGCGCTACATGCTCCGATGCTGGTGTGACACCAATAAAGGTCTGAACCAAACGAACCTCCGAACAATAGTTCCGCTATACAAGCCTACATAAACAAGTCAGCTTGTACACATATTTCAAAGTAAAAGAAATGCAGATAAGTATAAATATATTATGATATATTTAAGCGTGGTTACTTATTAAATTAAAACTATTCTTTTATGGAACTTAAATTATGCAACTGTCTCTGCTGGCAGCTACACTCCCACCAAATCACTGGTGATTTCTTATTAACTTAATAAACATAAGATTCCAAATTAAAATGATGAGACTTGAGTTTAAGTGAGGTAGCAACAACCAAGACTGCATTAATCAGCTTCAAGCAGGGTTACCGTCTTGTGAATAGGCCGCTCTAAGTAAGTCTGCTTTGTGAGCCGCTTTCCTTGGTCATCCAGCGCTGATTCACTGATCAGCAATCGCAGCTTTCTCACATGTCCATCTTCACCAGGATACACTTCAGTGACCTTGGCGAGTTTCCACTCATTTCGTGGTGCATTGTCATCTTGCACGATCACAATATCGTTGACCTGCGCATTTCTGCGGGTTTTGTGCCATTTTTGTCTCTCTTGAAGATTTAACATGTACTCTTTTTTCCACCTAGACCAAAACTCATTGGCTAAGTGCTGAACTTTACGCCATCTTTTGCGAAGATAAAGGTCTTCTTTCACGAAGTTTCCAGGTGGTGGCAAGACTATGGAAGACTTCATCGTCAAAATGTGATTGGGCGTAAGAGGCTGTGGCCCAGCTGGATCACTCAGCAAATGTGCTGTTAAAGGTCGACTGTTTATAATTGTCATTACTTCGTAAAGGTAAGTTCTCAAAGATGAACTGTCCAGTCTTTGGGATGCCTGATCTAGAATGGATGTCAACACACTTCGTATTGTCCTGATCTGCCTTTCCCAGGCTCCACCCATGTGGCTAGCAGACGGAGGGTTCATGACAAACTCACAACCCAATTGCTTGAGGCATTCTTGATCCATCTCTTTAACCGCTTCCAGGAACTCACGTCTTGCGCCAACAAAGTTGGTGCCCTGGTCAGAACGAAGTTGTCGAACATTACCACGCAGGGCAATGAGAGCACGAAGAGCATTGATAAAAGCATCGGTCGTCATATCATCAAGCACTTCTATGTGCACAGCACGAGAACACAGACAAGTGAATAACAGACCATAACGCTTCACTTCCCTCCTTCCATCTTTAACGTAGAATGGCCCGAAACAATCCATCCCACAATATGTAAAGGGGGGCGTGGTCTCCATACGTTCACGAGGTAAGTCTGCCATTCTTTGTTCCTCTGTACACCTTCTGAACTTTCGACACTTGACACACTTGTAGATGTAGGACGACACTGCATGACTGCATCCAAGTATCCAGATCCCGTTAGCCCTTAGCTCATTCATTGTAATGCCACGTCCTTGGTGTTGCACTCGCTGATGGTAGTGTGCAACCAATAACTTTGTTATGTGACCGGTCTTTGGTAAGACTGCCGGGTGCCTGATGTGAGGGTGCAGAGCAGCATGCTCTAATCGACCTCCCACCCTGAGGATGCCTTGTCCATCTACAAAAGGATTTAGCCTTTGCAGGTTGCCTTTGGTTATTTCCTCCTTGCACTGAAGACTTTGAATCTCCACAGAGAAGTTATTCCTCTGGACGATGCTTATGATGGTAAGTTCTGCATCTTTTCTCTCTTCCAGGTTGCTGGCTTCATTGGTTCTTGATGTCAATCCTTTGAACTCTTTGACACACCGCTTAAGTCTAGCGATGGCTTTGACCAACCTCGTCCAGCTGGAAAACTTCTCTAAGCGTTTAAGCAGTGAATCTTCCGTTGTCAATGTCTTATGCACAAAGACCTTACGAACTTCTGGGTCTTCAACTGCAATGTCTCCCACCTTACTATCTCCACTGGGAAGCTCTTCACACCAAAGAAAATCTGGACCGTTAACCCAGTTAGAAGCAATGAGCTCTTTTGCCTTAAGGCCCCTTGATGCATGGTCAGCTGGATTTTCTTCCGAGGACACGTATCTCCATTGACTTGGTTTGGTACTGTCCTTGATGCGCTGAATCCGGTTTGCCACAAAAACATGGAACCTTCTTGCATCATTGTTGACGTATCCAAGGACGACCTTGGAGTCAGTCCAGAAGAATTCCTGGACCTCTGCTATATCCAACTCCTTTCTGAGCAGATCACTTGTACGCACAGCAACAACAGCTGCTGAAAGCTCAAGTCTTGGAACGGTTGTGACTTTCGTAGGAGCCACTCTGGCTTTGCCCATCACCAAAGCACAGTGAGTTTGTCCTGATGTCCCAATCACTCTCAGGTAGCTGCACTCTCCATATCCTGTGATGCTAGCATCAGAGAAGTGATGGAGCTCATATTTCCGGTCTTCTGGAAAACTTGCTGGAAGGTAACATCTGTCTATTTTGAGATCACCTAGATTCTGTAGGTCCAAGAGCCAGGATTCCCATTGTGGTCGAAGATCATCTGACAGTGGTTCATCCCATCCGACCTTGTCCCGGCACATTTGCTGAAGCATCTGCTTTCCGACTAGAACGAACGGTGCAACAAAGCCAAGAGGGTCATAGACAGACGCAACGGTCGATAACACTCCTCTTCTAGAGAACGGTTGCTCACTCACCACTATTCTGAATCTGAACTGATCTGAGGTAATGCACCAGTTAACCCCTAGGGCTCTCTCCATTTGGTACTCTCCCAAGGCTAGGTCTTGATGTATTGCTGTTTGAGCACACTCTTCTTTGGGGATTGATTCTAGCACCTCCTGGCTGTTAGAAACAAATTTGTGGATGCGTAGCTTGCCATCGCTACAAAGCTGTCTTGCTTCACTGACTAGCTGTTTCGCTTCTTCTTCCGTTGACACACTGGTCAGCCCATCATCCACATAAAAGTTTCGTTCAATGAAGCGGATGGATGCTTCACTGAAACGACCTTGCCCTTGTGCAGCAATGTGTTTGAGGCCGTAGTTTGCACAGCCGGGAGACGATGCTGCACCAAACAAGTGCACTTTCATCCGAAAGACGGATGGTTCGAAGTCGTAGTCCCCATTCTCCCACCAGAGAAACCTTAGATAGTCTTGGTCTTCTGCTCTTACGTGAAATTGATGAAACATGCGCTCTATGTCGCACATTATTGCTACTGGACCCTTACGGAAACGACAGAGAACACCTACCAATGTATTGGTCAGCTCTGGCCCCGTAAGCAGATAATCGTTCAATGACACGCCTTGAAACTTTGCTGAGCAGTCAAACACAACGCGTATCTTGCCTGGTTTTTGTGGGTGATACACCCCGTGATGAGGGATGTACCAAACAGGGCTCTTGTTGATTTCTTCTTCAGGAACTTTCTCAGCATCTCCACGCGTCATTGTTTCGTTCATGAAGATTAAGTAGTCCTTGTGGTACTGTTTGTCTTTCTCAAATCTCCTCCTCAAACACTTAAGGCGATGAACAGCACATTTCTTGTTGTCTGGCAGACTCGGCCTGTCTTCTTTAAATGGCAAAGGCATTTCACAGTGACCGTCAGGCTTGATCTTGATTCCTTCCTCCATTATTGAAATGAAGCGAAGATCTTCTTGTGAGAAGTGAGCATCCTCCACGCTTCTTTCATTAAAGTCTGACTCCAATATCTTCATAACATTTGGCGGAGTGACTAACTCCTTGACTTGTGTTCGACATATGTATCGGACTTCACTTGTCAGGTTGGCAGACGACTGAAGGGATGGCATTACTTGTCTGACAATAGTTCTGTGGCTGCTTCCAATTGCATCTCCGTAGTCGACACAGGAACTACCAGGGCCAACAATACTCCAGCCGAGGTCTGTTTTTTGAGCAAAAGGCTCCTCATCTCTGCCTGACACAATTTCTCTGGGTAACAGGGCTTGAGAACAATTGTAACCTATAAGCAGACCAACGTCACAGTCAATTAAAGGAGCAATCTCTTCTGCAAGATGCTCTAGATGAGGCCATGCTCTTGCTGTCTTGGGTGTGGGAATGTGACTTACATTAACAGGAATGAAGTCTCTTGAATAGGTTACCGGAAGAGTGATTTTCTTCGCTGAATAAAAACCTCTGATCTGCAACCCAGTTACCTTCTGACTTGGAATGACTGTACTTCTCGATGACAATGTTGAGAGTTTTAGTTGCACTGGCTCCTTCTGTGTGTCCAGAGCGTCTGCCTTTTCTTTCAGGATAAAGGTGGTATCACTTTGGTTATCCAGTAAAGCATATACGAGAACTTCATGCTCTGGGCTACTTGTTGTCGACAACCACACTGGAATAACGGTGGACGTGTATGTTCCAATCATGTTTTGCACCACACGGTTAGAGGTGGCTTCCTTAGAAGCTTCCTTTGACTGCTTAGAATCCGTCCTTTCCTTAGACCTCTCCTTCTCTTTGGCTTGTTTCCAACTCTCCTTTCTCTCGTCATCTCTGTGATCCTTCTTTCCATCATCCCTGACCCGGTCTTCATGCAAACAGGTTGGGTGCTTCCTTTTACATGTGTCGCATACACTCCTCCATTCACAGTTCTTAGAACGGTGTCCTGTCTTCAAGCATCCAAAACACAGTCCTTTAGTTTGCACAAACTTGACCCTTTCTGAGATTGACTTTTCTTTGAACTTTCGACATGTTTGAATGCCATGGTGCAACTTCTCACAAAAGACACATGTTTTAGGGTCTGGGTTTTCTTCTGAGCTGCTTGCCAGCACCTTTGCACCAACATTTCGAGACTTTGGTGTCTTAACCTTTTCACTATCACCAGACTTCAAAGCATGAAGAGATGTCACAGGGTTGCATGCAATCTTGGCTTCTCTTGCAACAAACTGAACAAATTCGCTAAAGCTTGGAAAATCATGTGTTGATTCTTCAACCTCCAGGACCTTTCTGTTCCATCTTGCTATTAGCCAATCAGGAAGCTTGTTGAGCATTCTTTGGTTTTCACCGCAGTCATTTAGGACTGCAAGACTCTTGACATGCAACATTGCTGCTTCACAGCTTCGTAGAAAATCTGAGAATTCTCTTAGTTCAATGCTGTCCTTGGGTCCTATTTTTGGCCATGAAGTTATCTTATCCCTGAAGGCCTTGGCAATCACAAAGGGGCTTCCATACCTTTCTTCCATGATGTCCAATGCTGAATAGTAGGCTGCATCCGTGCCTAGCAGGAAGTAACCTTCAATAGCTTTCTTTGCAGGTCCTCCAACATACTTGCGGAGGTAGTAGACCTTCTCATTCACTGGAATATTCTTCCTACCGATCAATGTCTCAAAGGATGTTTTCCAGTCTTTATACCTTAGTGGATCTCCATTGAAAACAGAAGGCTCTGGTATTGGGAGATGGCTTACGTTGATCGACTCTGTTATTGCTTTGGCAAGAGCTGTAGTGCTATCTTCTTGATGAGCAATGGCAGCAGGTTGCACACTTTCAACAGTCTGTGTCACCATAGCAGGTTGTACATGTGTGGCGTTTTGTGGTGTTGCCACATGATGCACAGAAAGACTTCTTTGAGTAGTTTTAGCTTCGCTTTTCACATGCTTACTGCTATGGAGCAACTCCGATATCTCTTCGTCCGAACCCACTTCCTGTTCATAGACCTGTAGACGTGCTTTTGCAGCATTCATTTTCTTAACTGTCTCTAAGCGCTCTAACTGCCTGCGCTTCTCTTCTAATAAATTTTTTCTTGCAGCATTTTCTTCTTCTTGCAGTGCAAGCCTCTTTCTGTTCTCAACTTCGAGGTTCCCAAGCTCTTGTTCCTTAAGTTCCATGTCCTCTAATACCTTTAATGTGGCTTGAGTTGCAGCTAGCTCTGCTGCAGCTTCCAGTTTCTTTGAAGAGGTCAGGCTTGATTGCTTTGAACTGATGCTTGCAAACTTTGAACTTCGTGAACATATACTAGACCTTTTGGAGGTTGCGCGTGTAAGCACTGAGCCAGTCTCAGTCCAGTATGCTCGTTCTTTGTGAGTATCGGGTACCTTTTCTCTTAATACAAGAGAATCCTCTGCATGTTCCAGTAGCTTTCCTGTGACAGCATCACACGTGTCTACTCGGCGGCGCGTCTTGCCATCCGGAGTAGTGTGTTGGCGTAAATCTTGATAAGCTTGTTTTACACTTGTTGAAGCGTTACTGATCTTGGTTATGTAGGTTTGCAGGATTTCAGTGGAGAATGTTCCATCGATTGCTTTCCTAGTCTCTTTAGCAAGAACTTTCCATTTGTCATAAGAGGTAGTAAAGCGATGTTGAAGCTTTTTAGTTTGGCTGTCATACAGTTCTTGACCCTTTTCAGTACGCTCTCGGGTTCTTTGGCTTCTTCTTAGACTTTCCTCTACAGCAGCTTGGGTCTCTACAGCTACCTCAGTCTCTTTTGATGGGTTTGCATCTATATCAAGGTCTTTAAACTGCTGCTGTAAACCTGTTGCTCCATTGTTAGCATCTAAGCCCTTTTCTTTTGTCTCATACTCGTGCTCAGACATTTTTAATATTTTTGGAATTGGCACCTTAAAACCTTTTGTTTAGTAGCTAAACTTAAAATGAGCTAAATAAAATAAGTGACAAACCTAGCTTAATGTTCCCAGTAAGCTTTTGTTTACATTGAATAATGTACCTTAACTTTACCTAAGTATGTTTTACAGTGTACTCTGCTAGAAACACTTTCCACAATGCAAATTAACTTATTTTCACTTAAAACAGCATAAACACTTCTCTTTATCACCAAAATAATCAAATTAATTTAATGGAAAAAATAATAATGGAAATATTATGATGGTCCCTTTAAATAATTATTTACCCTTCAAATAGTTTAGCAGTAAAGTGAGTAAAGCATTCACTTCAACATGTAAACATGCACAACACAATGAACATTTAACATTTAGCACTTATAGAGCCCCTTTAGCAGTTGAAGGCTATTCTACTTCTTAATATTTAACTTGTTTTAAATATTCAGCTTCTTGTAGTTTAACCATGCAATGCTCCTGGGTTCTGCTTGCCTCTTAATATGTTAACATTGTATGCACAGTCTTATCTTTGACGCTCACATTCAATGTAAACGTGCGTGCAGCTCCGTCGACGGACGGCAGGCGCGGATCATCATCTTCCCCACGTCTCCACCTCGTGTCGAGCAGGCTGAGTTCTCACTGTAACCCCCTCCAGTCAACGGACACGGACACAAGGCGTTCTCTTTTACGGGCATTTATTGGTCAAACCATGTCATCCTTAATGCCATCAAACATGCCGTGAGAACTAAATAAAACATAAAAATCACATAAGTTACAGAAATAAGAATATTCTCACAGAGAATAGCACATTAAATAAATAAACAACACAACGTTAGATAGACTGTTAATAAACCGTCACACAGTTATGCTTTACATTGATAATTACACATTGAAAGAACTATGCATACCTCATTGACCGCGTTAACTCCAGGGAGTGAAAAACAGGTAACAAAGGCAACTTCTCTTCTGTGCGTCTCTCGATAAACTTACAAATGTAATGACATTACCAAAAACTTAACGAGCCGCAGTTAGCTCGGCTTGCGCTACATGCTCCGATGCTGGTGTGACACCAATAAAGGTCTGAACCAAACGAACCTCCGAACAATAGTTCCGCTATACAAGCCTACATAAACAAGTCAGCTTGTACACATATTTCAAAGTAAAAGAAATGCAGATAAGTATAAATATATTATGATATATTTAAGCGTGGTTACTTATTAAATTAAAACTATTCTTTTATGGAACTTAAATTATGCAACTGTCTCTGCTGGCAGCTACACTATAAGTAGACAGAGCAATATAAATGATTTCTTTTGATTATGGTATAAAATGTGACCTGGACATGTTCTTGCCAGGTTTTGAGAGATTCACTCTTATATAATCCACTATTAAGGATTATGTTAATCACCTTGAATGAATGTTAAGTATTACCTTCTACATAATATAAATGCTAATCTGAACATAAATGAGCCAGCTAGTGCAAAATTTATTCAAACATTACATCAAACATCTCAAGCCACTAGTGGGACAGGAGCATGACATTATACTGTAGTTAAAAGGGTTTTAAATTAGGTGCAATGTCACATCACCCAGGGAACATATCATGGGCTCAAGGGTCTCAGCATGTGTCGGGACGAGCAGCAGCTCATTTATCTTCTCCTCTCTGTGTACGGGCCGCTCTGTTGCCCTCCTCATTAACCAGGGAACCCTGGGCATGATGAATGAGATGACGGGGGTGAGGGGGGATTACACCCGCTATAATGGCTCCAATTCCCCGAGTTATCTGTCTGGATGACTGTACGGGTAGCCGAGGGTCACGCCACGTTCACCTCAATTAGTTTTCAACAGCTCCTGAGAGACGATATCGCTGAGGGGAATGTGTCTGTCGCATCGATTACACTTCATACAGGCTACATGAAGCTACATCAGCTGATTGATTACTTTAACAATTATTACAAGTATTATAAGTTTTTTATATAATAAAGTGCCCCTATTATGCTATTTAAAAGTCTCAGAATTATGTTTTGGAGGTCCTCTACAACAGGTTTACATGCATCAAAAGGTCAAAAACTGTTTAATTTCCTCATAATATACATAGAACACATTTTTCAATGATTCTCAAACGACTTGATGGATGAATCAGTCTCTCTAAATCTCTCCTTTCCGTGAGCGACTCTGCTCTGATTGGTCAGATGGCACAGTCCATTGTGATTGGTCTACCGCGTACAGCGCCTGTCGGAAAATAACGCCAATTACCATGACTGAACTTCAGCTCCATCCGGAGGCTCCTATGTACATCCAACATGTAAAGACAGTAACGGACAATGACAGTGATTTTACCATATCAATCCGATTGCGAGTTCGAGGATGAAACATTGAAAGATCTATTCATTCAACCCGAACCTCCATGGCAAGGATGACTTACACTGAGTGTATCACTGAGAAACGTCCTGTTCCAGGTACATTATGAGATGTTGCAACTGTAATTCCTCACCATCAGCATTAACAAGTGCATGTTCATCAACAAACTGATGTGTAAATCATTTTTGTTTTCTGGAATAATGCAGTATTTATTATAAATGATTCATCCATGCACATCATTATGTTTTTTAAATTCTTGAGCCCTTGTAATCTTTAATCAAAATAACTTCCTTCCCTCTGGCAATGACATCTCTTCTCTGATGATGTGTTTACTGGCATGAGGGCGGGGCAACCTGTAACTCACATAAGATCGACCAATAGCAAACCACGTCCATCCAATCAATTTCCCATTGACAAATACAAGTCCCACTCTACACTTTTTCCTTGATCAAGAAGCTGTTTGAGTTGGAAATACGTCACAAAAGGGAAGAAAAGGCTATCGCAACTTCCATTTTATGTCGACTTTTAATATGCACCAATTTGCATACATTTCCAGAACAAAAATCCGACATTGGATAAAGCCAAGTTCAAAATTCTTGGTTAAAGCCGGGTGCACACTGTACGATCTGGCCATCTAAGACACATTTTGCAACTTCTACAAGATTCCTCTGATCCTAGGTTAGAATCTGTAGTCTTCGATCGCTAGTTTGACATGTTCGTATCAAACTTAACCCCTGATGAAATTCTGGCAGTGTCTGAGGTTTTGAGGCACAGTCCTATAGTGTGGCTTCTCCTACGACAACCGAAGTAGAATAGAAGCCCAGAACCTGATGATGCAATTAGTGCGACACCAAACCACCATTTGCTCCTCACACACGTTCTTCGTTTTTGCCTGTAGTGTCTCGCCTTAAAGAGATAGTTCACCCACAAATGGAAATTCTGTCATTAATTACTATGCAGATACCAGGTTGAGGTTAAACCACAGGAGTCACATGGATTTATTTAATGATGTCTTTAACTTACACACACACACACACACACACACACACACACACACACACACACACACACACACACACACACACACACACACACACACACACACACACACACACACACACACACACACACACACACACACACACACACACACACACACACACACACACACACACACACACACACGCTCCATGAAGCAGCCGGGACACGTTCTGGCTCTGGGAAACAGGAAATGACACAACCAGGAAATCTCAACGTTACATTCAGCTGCATCACTGTCATTGATTATCTCACACACAAATGTGGGGGAGAAAGTCTTAAAAGTTTATAATTGATGAGTATGTTCTGCAGCTGGAGTGTGAGGAGTTTCTGTGTTTCTCTCGCCCTGCCTGGAGTCCACGAACTGAAACGTTTACGCCAAACAGTCTCTTTAATCAAGTCCATATACTCTGATCTGATCCCGGTCTGTTTCTCAGCCTTCCTGCTTTTACTTCAACACACTTCCTTCATTTCATCATCTTCAAGCATATATATTATTCATTCACTCATTATTCTCAACAGTGATTCTCATTACCATACTTAAAACATGCACAAATACAATTCAATTTATTGAAATGGGCATGTATTAAAGCAGTACACCAAACACTAAAAGTAAAGTAAGTACTGTTGGTGGAAATATTAATATCATTTTCAAACAGACATCTCAAAAAGTTTTTTCTATTTATGAGAGAAATGGAAAAATAAAAGGTCAAGGGCCAAACTTCTTATTTACAATACAAAATAACTCTCATTTAGTGACACATCTTGCCTTACAAGATGGATGTTCACACAGTTTGTGGCGCTTATCTGACCAACAACAACTGAATAAACGACAACATCTCCTGCAACACAACCAAAGCTTTAACTTCCTGATAAACAGAGCAGACTGGGGCTAGTTGTCACATGGGAAGAACTCGGAAGGTCTATATTTCATTAGCTATCCGATTTTTTCTTTCAATAGAGTAAATGTTAGAATGGAGCATCTTTTAAACGTTATAAATGTGTCCGTGCTAAGAAGATAAGTAGATGCAAGAAGGAAAATATAATTCACAAATCAGTTTGCAAATACATGTAAGAGAGAAGACCAATTGGAATTCAGTATGCAAATACTGAGCATCCTAAAGCAAGTCCATAGGATTCCAAACTTTATTCTTAAATTTCTTAAAACATATAACCATCAAAACATAATCTAAAGCTGAAATGATCTATAAAATAATCTGTAAATGTTTAAAAAGTTTAGGCTGAATTAGATTATTAGAAGATTAACAGTGTTAAAAACATAAAACAAACTAACCAGAAAGTTTGAGCAATATCAACAGAGAGCATCTAATGATCTTCAAAAGCATTGACATATTCACACAAGTGTGTTAATTCATTTAAAGCATCATGACAGTTAGAATATGTCCATTCACAAGTTCCCTTTGAGAACAAAGTAAAACACCCTTTGAAAAGTCACACACACTCACCATTGGTCTCCAGTCTAACATGCGGCTCCTCTGTGTTCAACAAGCTCAGTTTGACTGCTGAAACTTTCCCTGGACGCTCAGAGAACAATACACACGCCGCTGTGAACGGAGCACTGACCCCCACACACACATGCGGCGGCGAGCAAATGACATGAAATATACTGCAGGGTGGAGCTCTCTCTCTCTCTCTCTCTCTCTCTCCAGCTGCGGGACAGTCAGCGCAGTTTAATAAACTCCCTCCTATGAGCTTTAAAATGTGTGTCTGTGAGGCTGATGGGGCAGAAGCAGATAAGATTACCCTGACAAAAGCTGAACAGATCTCTTATTATCAGCACGGGTAAAAAGATACGACCCTTGTGCTGCTGACGGGAGGAAATCGAAATCAGGAGAGGACAGAAAAACAGTATGTTTTATACGAGGAACCTGTACGTACTTAAACAGATGAATGACAGATATTAGGGTGAGTCTTACAAATAAATGTCAGGTTTATACTTTCCTCAAAATGTGTATATATATATATATATATATATTATTTTTGAGTCAAATATATATGCATGTATAAAATGTATATGTATATATATATTTTTGCAATTATATATTTATATAACCAATTTATATTTTGAATGAAGAAACTTAAGCCTAACATAACAATTAAGAACATATTCCACATTCTATAATTACTGTCAACGATTGTAAAGCATATATAAAACACAATATAGTATGACTTGCATAATATAATACAATATAATATAATATAATATAATACAAAAAATATTGAGTATGACTTGTCAAAAATAGGCTTTATCTTCTTCATGTTTTTTTTTTCTTTCTTTTTGGTTTGAAAGTAAAACATGACTAATATAATATAATATTATATTATATTATATAATAAATATAATATAATACTAAAATATTGAATTTGACTTGTGAAAAAATTGCTTTTTTATGTCAAATATAATTTCAAGGTTTTTTTTTTGTTATTTGAGAGTAAAATAAGACTTGTATAATATAATATAATATAATATAATATAATATAATATAATATAATATAATATAATATAATATAATATAATATATTGAGTATGACTTGTGAAAAAATAGCTTTATCTTCTTAATGCAATTTATAATTTCCAGTTTTTTTTCTTTTTGATTTGAGAGAAAATAGGACTTGCATAAAATAATAATATAATATAAAATATGAAAAATAGGCTTTAAGTTTTTTATGCAAAATATAATTTGTTTATAAGTTAAAAAAAAATTAAACTACCACTTGTATATTTCTTGACAGTATTTGTGAGACTGACTCAGTAGGAAACCAAATATTCTTAATACTAACTGGTTGGTGAACAAGCTCAAAGACTCAAAGACGCAGAGCACTAAACGCCAGTAGATGGCATCAGACAGCATGAGTTTGACATCACTGTGAATTAGAAGAGGTTTGTCTGGACAGCAGTATTATCTCAAACAATCTCAGGCAGAACTGATGAAAACCCTTACAAAAACCATAAATACCATGGTAAATGAATACAGTAATTATTCAGTACCATGGTATATATTAAAAAGTACCAGTACAAATCACGTACCTCATGGATTAAATGTGTCCTGTAACTTCACACATGATTTTTCACCTGGTGAACAGCTGCATGTACAGTGGGTCTGTGTAGACACCTACACTGATTATAATGAAAGTGATCTATCTGTTGTGTCATGTTGTTCTCTCTCCAATATCACAAACTTACAGCACTATCGATCTGTGAGACTGTACGAGGAAGTGACTGCGAGTCTGTCTGTGGGTTCTGACATCATTAGATCAGTAGCAGTGCACATTACAGTCAGGAGCAGATGGCCGGTCGGGGGTCTGCATCATGTCTGTGTGTATTTGTGGACGGCGGGCACATGCCTGAGGGCGCAGAGATAGGCGAGTGCCAGAAAGGGCATTTTTGCGCACCAGTGCACCGGCAGAGAAACTGAGCCTGTCTGTCCGCATCTCTCCTCACTGGCTGGCTGAACTCACTCACAGTCACAGTACCGCACCAGTTCAGAAAACTGCACTCTGGACCACTGGATATACGATTTCTGTTTGTCACATAAAAAGGCAAAATAGGTTGCAGAAAGGATTTTTGCATTAAGTATTTTGATACTTTGAAACTTACTTCACAACTGATAAAAAACTACATTCTATGTAGTTTAAATGTAATCCGGACGTACTGTACAACATCCGCCATGTCATTATCATGTGACCTACATCGTAAGTTGCGCAGTTCACTTCTATTCACAAATCCGCTCCCATGGCCTCATGGGATAGTAAAGTGTCGAATTTGCACTTTAGAACCTCGCCGGAAGTAGTATGTAAAATCCGGTACTTTTCGCCTATGATACTACTTGGCTTACATGAGGCCCTATTTGAACGATGTAAACGCATGGTCTAAAGCGCACGGCACAAGTGCACTCAGGGCGTGTCAGGATCCACTTTTGCTAGTTTAACGACAGGAAAAATGGTCTAAAGGGTTGTCCATATTCTCTTAATGAGTAATGAGTGTGTTTTGGGCGTAATGTGCAATAAACCAATACAAGTCTCATCTCCCATTCCCTTTAAAAGCCAGTTGCGCCCGCGCCATGGCGGATTCGCTATTTAAATGGCGGAATTTGCAAGGGAAAAACTGAACGCTTCTCTAGCGAGGAAACGGATCTGCTCGAGTGCGAGGTTAAAGTGTGCAAGCAGACCATCTACGGGACAAAGTGTACACGCTTTGTGGACCCGCCTATAGGCACATATTAATAACGCGTTCTTTAAATAAAAAAATATAAAGCCTCCAAAAGCCTGGAAAAATATAAAGTTTCCATTGACCAACTGAAACCTGGTCTAAAGTCAATGGCGCAATATTTTTTTGTTATTCAAAGAGCACGTTAGTAATGTGTGCCTATAGGCAGTATTTCTTTTGTTATTTCATCTATTTCAGTTGCCTCAAAATAGCAACGCGCCAACAATGTGCCTGAACACACCTTGTTGGCGCAGGACTGGAAAATGATAACTACGTCGGGTTAAAACTAGCAAAAAACACTTGCGGCCCTAACATACACCCGGCTCAATGCAGCGCCATGTGTAAGATAGGGCCCATAGTGTTATATAAAATGGAAGTAGGCATTTTCGTAGGCATTGTCTTTGTCTTTATGAGTCAAAACTGCCTGTTTACTTTTCCAAGTTTCAGATAGTGATTACAACTCTATTGGCACAGGACACCCTGTCTAACATTGGACGTGGACTTCAGGGAGAGAGAATTCGGCCCCTTAGTGAGAGTCCCAGAATCCCACAGCTCTGGCATGGTGAACACAGAGTGATTCACAAGTCCTTGACTTTTTGTTTGTTCCATCCAGTCAAGCGAGAACACACATGCGACTCATGCCCATAACAGCTATCACTCAAAATCTAGCGTGATGCTTCCGGATATCTGGTTCTCTTGGGGTCGTAAGCGCCATGTTGGTCATGTTGTGTGATTGTGTGAACTCAGCATGACCCTCTGTGTCTGAATAGCCGAAAGCATGTCCAACAGGGGCACAGCTGTTCAAAGTAAATTCATTCAGCATATTTATTTAGTCTTTGCATTATGTAGCTTTAATTGTGCCCTCTTGAAAAATCAGGGCTGATTCAGAGGTTTGCCAGATGTTTCGACGTTCCAGCATCTCACACAATAACACCAATCAACTTTTCTGTGCCAGTCAATCTACTAATTACAATTTACGAACGCTTTTTCTCTCATATCTGCATGTAATTTTGTCACCGGTTTAAAAACAAACACACACCATATAAATATCAGCAATACAAGTGACATCATTTACACCCCATTTTACTTCCATAATGTGAAATATTTAAAATTGTGATATTCGACAGTGAAAAATATAAAGTCTTGATTTTTAAAGGGGACCTATTATGCCCTTTTACAAAGTTTTGATTTTGTTTTTGGGGTCTACTAGAATAGGTTTTCATACTTGGATGTGCACAAAAAAAATCCCCATTATTTTTCCCATATTTTACATTGTAGCAGCACCTCTCTTCCCAGTCAGTCAGAAACGCTCTGTTTAGTTCCGGTCTCTATGAAGCCCCTCCTTCCGAAAAGCAGAATGTGCTCTGATTGGTTGGCTGGACTTGTGTATTGTGATTAGTCAACCACTTCGAGCTTGTTTGGGAGATGTCCCGCCCCTTACCATAACCGTGAGTTTTAACACACTACTAACTCAATTAAACTGGGCCTCGCCACTTTATTTTGCGTAGACCTTGGGCAGGAATTATTTAAATAAGGAATATTGTGATGTGTTCGTTCCCAGAAGAAAACTCAAGACTCAGGGATTTCAGAGTGCACTGATATAGAGAATAACTCCCTTTGGAGTGACTTTGTGCTTTACAGATTTTTTTTTTATATGCTCAAACAGCAACATTACACACTAAAGCAAGTTGAAAATGTAAAATGCATAATAGGCCCTCTTTAACCACCACTACTGTGGAAACTATTGGCAATATTTCAGAAAGCATTACCTAAAACTGACCATAGATATTTGGCTATATGACCTTGGTGACATCAGCTGAGCAGGAAATTCATTTCAGAGGCGGAGCATTTTGACAAAAGACTATGAAGACAACCCCTTTTTTCCCATTGGAATAACGTGCAAAGATCAATTGTGCACAATAGCATCAGGAACCTGTATTTAGAAAGTAATAACACAGTTAATTTCACGTTGATGTTAATAGTGACAAATGACAGATTCATGACACTCCCAGCGGACACATATTCTGTGGGATATAAAGTGAACAGACTGTAAATAAGATGAGCGATGTGTTTAAGACACTGCCTCAGCTTGAACCGTGACGACCTCCCGGGCAGCAGGCCGGCGTCTGCATGGCCCGTCTAACAAGGACAGACAGCTAAGTGAATTTTGACAGGTCTCTAGAGGCACATGGGGTTAAACAGACGCGTCTCTTTGTAGCCAGCTGTCACTCACCAATGCGCTCCTGTCACATGATAAACCAACACGCTGACACACGCTGCCAGCTCCAGAACACTGGAGCCAAAACACTTAAAGGCCACCTGAACTCACAATGTACGTTTTTTAGCTTTTAGTATGAATATGTTAGCCTTAAGGTTATGAATAAGCTGGTGTGCTCCAAAACAATGACAAAATTCGCATTTAGGAGATATAAGCATTCAAAACTTACAGTCTTTCACTTCCGCTAAAATGGATCATGGATTTTTTTTACATCAACGCAGACCTTAGTTTCTCATCACATCTTCTGTCCAATCAAATGCTCTCTAGAATCTGAAGCGTCCCGCGACTCCCGCCCCCTATGCTATAAATACCACCTGGCTAAAGCGACCGTTGACACGTCACAGAGCAATATGGGTTGGAGACTAGAGTTCGGATTCTCAAACGCTCGAGTTTTATTCCGTTTTCTAACTGTACGTTGGAAGAATGAAAAGGCTAGAATTTATTCACACCTCTACTATTGAATCCAACTTATCATCGGCGCTGGGATTTGCTTCTATGGCGCTGTCAAGTACAACTTGAGGTCTGTCAGGTAAACCAAATGCTATTGGCTATTCAATAGGAGCCATTCAATAAGTCCCGCCTTAGCTTCCTGTTTCAGTGGAAATTACGTCAACGCATCAAACAAAGCTATGCGTTCCAGGACACTTCAGTGGGCTTTTAAATAATCTCCAACAAAATTAGATAAAACTATGCCTGATGTGTTTACATATGTAAATAAAAACATAAAATATAATGCAATATGGGTCTTCAAATCTGAAAACAATATCATCATCTTAGAACAATATCAAGACTGACTTCCACGTACTGTAGATGAACAACAAGAAAATAGTCCTGAAACTAAATTATTCTAGATGTTGCTTTACTATGTGTATTTTTAGCATGTTTACATATTTTATGTCAAGGTATCATATGATGCACAATTGTGCATGATGTGCTTTGTGTTAAAGTTTATTACTTACACTTAAAGAGTATGTTCAAATCACTAACCCTTCAAATGGACAATAGCAGCACCACAAGAGAATTATTATTTATTAGAGATAATGTTTCCTATATTCTATCTGATGGTCACATGATTCTGCTCTGCGAAAGACTGAGTGGAATAGAAGCCTAGTAAACCACAGAAGAACAGCCTATAGCAGCATCGTCATAAATATATAATGGCTCATAATTTCTTTAAGAAACACGTCTCAAAGACTCAACCTTGTGACTCGCATTTTTCCACATCATTGCCCGGCTCACTGGATTCAGTTACCATGACACTACAATCCCACGAATCCTTCAACAGGCAGACAGAACCAGACTATCACATTTCATCTACCTCCTCATGCAAAAAATCCCCTTTTTCCTTTCTAAACTCTAGAACATGTTTAATTTAGAGGAGTGGCGTTGTGCTGTTTAATTACCTACGGGTGAGTGATCTAAAATTCCTATGGACACGATCCGCCACACATCGGTCTGCAGGGTTTTAGGCATGCTATCATCTCAAAGAAAACATCTCAGAGCTCTCACTTGCTGATAAAGTCAATAAAGGTGACTGGTGACTGACCCACATAAAGCTGGCCCACCTCAGAGTAACAAGTGCATCTATTGTGAAAGTCCTAATTAAGATTTAATCAGTTCCTCGAAACTGCCTGCAGACGTTCCCTCAGAGACCTGGAGCTACACCGCCGAAGCATGACCTGAAGTCATCTATACGATAACAAATCCGGCAGGTGACCTTACCTTCAACCAAAGCAGCTGTCGTGAAAGAGTGAGTGTAATCCATTAAATCTAGTATTAATCTCATCTAACAAACCTAAGCAGATCAAAGTGAATTTTAAAGGAGGAATTTGCTTTAGAATAACATGAACATGAGTCTGTTTTGATTTGGGGATCATATATTACACAATGGCACAGGAAGGAACTGTAATACTTGAAATAATAAAGAAAATTAAAGGGATAGTTCACTCTGCGTCCTCTTGGGTTAAACGCTGAATCCGTTGCTCCCAGCGCTGACCTCTCTCTGCCATCTCACTGTTGACGCTCCTGATGGTTTGACTTCTCTCCTCTGGACTTGTCCTTTCCAGCACACTGCCTCTGACACCTTGATGTTTCACTTAGAAATGTTCTAGGGACCATCTTTACTGCTTACACAGCAGCACATCATATGCATCCCAGCAGATTCATCACCAGCACCTGAATTCCTGACAACCTGTAGATTTCTCCATAGCAGTCTTATACTCCCTACACTCTCAAAATAAATGTGCAAAAAAAAAAAAAAAAAAAACTCGGAAAGGACATCTTTGTACCTATTTACCCCTAAAAGATTCATAATAGTACATTAATGCCTCATTTCAACTGAGTGGTACGGTACGGTACAGTAACAGTACGCAATTTTAGCTGTTTCCCTGGTCAGAAGTTGTGAATGTTCCCCTAATTCCAAACCGTACACCACTTTTTTGGGACCCTTCTAGACAGAGAATCACTTGCTAGGGCTAGCAGGGAAATAACAACACAAGAGGCGCCATTTCTTAATACAATTGAAACACGTTAGCGTTTCTTCTTGTGACAAACAGACAACAAGATCTGCTGTATGTCCTCCATTGATGTTTACTGTGTCGCTTTTCTTCTTTGCGCAAGAATGTAATCGATCGCTACTTTCCGGCATACACCATGCCTATCAAGTAAGGGTACTGTTGGCGGTGGAAAGGCAAGCCAGATCAGGGTTTACCATACCGAATCATACTGTACTGTAGGCATTTGGGTATATGTAACAACTCCAAGCTACTAATAAGCCTTTCAGATGAATCTGTATGTTAACTGTATATTATTACACTGTCGTTCAAAATTTTGGGATCTGTAAGATTTGTAATGTTTTCAAAATAAGTCTACTCTGACTTCACATGACATGTAAGATTTAGTAAAAAGAGGGAACAATTTATTATATTGTGTGCATAATTTACAACAAGAGAAGGAATTCTTAATTCGTGGCCACAATATACATATTTTTGTCCACATGTCATCTTTAGGGAATTGACTTGAATGATCAAAAGTGACAAGATTTCCAAGGCAAACATTTTTTCTTTATAGTAATCTGCAGTGATGAATTGCGCACAACAAAAACAGGAACATTCATTAAGAAAGTAAATAGGGTCCATTATGAATTCATGTTGATTATAAGTCTCATAGTTATAACTCTTCTGGATGACTTGCTTTACATGATGTTAATTAAAAAACAACAACAAAACAATTAAGCGTCTTTTGTCTTCACACATCATGTACATCAGACACCAGACAGATGCGACATCGCATCCAATAATGAAGGAGTCAAAGCTGTGCTGCTGGCATTCAATACGCATCATGAATCATGAAATAGATTGATTTTTCAGTCGATGTGGGCCAGCCCTTCCCCTCCCTCCCCATGTGGCCAATTTAAGGCCGGTTGCCCAAGTGTCAGGTTTTCACTGCTTTCTGCCCCGTCAATAAGATTCAGCTCAGAGTCTGAGTCTCCACCAACACAAGAGCCCGTTTCACCCGCCGCAGCACCGCAAGTGCTTAAAACCATCCTGAAAACTTGCTGACACAGAAAACCGCCTTGCTTCACTCAGAACATTCAATAAGACAGTCACCCTGAGAACGTATAAAAGGAAATCCAATCTAACATCATCACTATAAAAATGATATATTCAAGCACTGAATCATGTCGCTCATACTGCAGGAGCGGCAAAGATGCAAATTAAAAACATAATCATTAGAGGAACAACATTTAAAAGGTGTAGTTTGGGTTTTACTAATATCCATTCGAACAATTAAAACCAAGCCAATCTGAATCCCACTGCAGTCAGATCAGCGTTTGGTAAGAGCTCTGCTGGGTCTCACCTTATTTAATGAGTGCCTCCATATCCCAATCCAATCTTCAATGAGAGCAGCACCGCCGGGCAGATTGATATCTCAATTACCCAGCTGCGCTCCATTTATCTTCCTCTTGTCCGTTTACTTCCTCTCCTCTCACACCATCCCTTTCTAAATTACCTCTGCTCTCACTTCATAGCTGTTCCTCCCATTTCCAAAAGCTTTTTATTTTCCTGTTCCAGTGTAATTTCTCGTTCAGAGGATGAATCATAAAAGTCTCCTCAGAGTCACAGACGAGTCCAAGAAAAGAGCAGCAGAACAGAGAAGAACAATTCTGAAATTTTGCAGCAAATTCTTAAAGAAAGCAATACAAACTGTATATGCATCCCATTGGAGTACACTGTAAAAAAAGCTGATGCTTAGATTTTTTAAGTACAATCAACTTGGATGTTTAAGTTATTTCAACTTAAATTACATTAAACTGACTTAAAAATGTGTTGAATCTTAAATAACTTATAAAAAGTTGAAAATTGCTTAACTTATTTTAGTGAGTTAAAGCAATGTAAAAACAAATGTTGTCATGACTTAATGATCATAATTTTTTACAGTGTATGATTAAATACATAAATGCTACATTAATAGTTACAATTATATATATATATATATATATATATATACACGTACACACACATACATATATACATATATACACATATACATATACACATACACATATATATATGGAATGAAATATATTAAAGATATACATAATTTTATATTATTATTTATAAGATTAAAATATACTACAATTGTACTGCAATTAAATATATAAAACATATGAATTCATATTATTAATATTCTGAAGAAAACTCTTCATGCCAAGTAATAGTTTAGCAGTTCAACACTACTATTTACAGTTGATTAATGCCTCAACAATATATAAAATATAAATATAAAGTTGCCCTTTTGTCAAAGGCGTCCATTTATCACCATTTTAATTTTGTAGTCCAATCAGATTTTGGAACTATCCAAGTGGTAATTCTATTCTTGAGGTTGAGACTTGGCTAAGCAAACAGAGAAGCTGATGAAAAGCAAATGGGAGAGGAGAGTTAACTTTGATAAGATTTATGCTTCCCCTCGTACTGAGAGAATATTCCTCTTCAGTTCAGGGATATTAGCTTTCAGCTTTAGCGAATCATCACAAACACACAAAATCAACCCATTGAAACCACACGCAAGGCCTCAGACTTACTGTCTGCTGGGTTTAGAAGCCAGTCGAGGATATTTTGGATGGCTGCTTCCTGAAGAGCAGCTTAATAACATCCTTGTCAGCCAGTTTCCTCTCATTTCTCATTTTCTAATAAAAATGCTCAATTTGCATTTGGGTACAGAAAGCCAGATTCACAGCAGAACTCAGTATGAGATGAATGCTGAATCAGACAAACCCCAGGGCACACAAAGAGAGAAAAAAAGAAAGAAAATTGGGTTGTTATTGATCTTGGTTAAACAGTTAAACTTTAATGGCAAGTTAGTGGTGTTGTAGGTGGACTAAATCAAGTGACCTCAAATATAAAGGACGATAAAAAACAAACATCATGCAAAAAGGCAAAGATTTAACCACAAAAAGAGAAGGAAAAAAGAAACATCCCAAAAAAGCCTCCAATTCAAGAACTACCCTTTATTAATGAAATGCTAAAAGTGCAAAAAAGTACAAGAAAAAGTTGTAAATATCATTGAGGCAATAAAAACAGAAAATATACAATATTTCATTTAAAGCACCTCATTCAGAGGTCAAATAGGTCCACCAGCAGAATGGACATTTTGTCAAATCGTTCTTGTCTACTGTAAATGGTTTGAAATGAATGCAACAATTTAGACAATAACGTTTTATGAATGCTTTACACAAAATTCATGCTAATGTTTCTTGAATGGGACAGTGTCATATTAGGGGATTTCGCACCAGGCTTTTTAAAAATGGCGGGTGCTGGTGTTTCGTACGGCAAGCGTTCGGCCAATCAGATTACACTTAGGCTATGTCACTTGTAGTTCCTATTGTGCTGGGTTAGACCCGACTCTGAAGCAGGAGCTAATTTAGTTCCCCCAAAAGGCGTTCCTAGAACTAAAATCGTTCCCAGTTCCTGCGGTAAAAAAGGAACTTCCGCCATTAGTTATGAAAACGTTCCTCCAGTGAGAAAGTCCCTATTATCATACATCTGTGTGTCGATCCAGGATGCAAAACTGATTATTTTATCAGTATAACATTCCTTTAAAACAAGCATCCCTCACAGTCTGATGAAAATGCCTCAAGTTATCTATGCTGAACATGACAAAACTGTGTCCAGGCCAAACTAGGATACCAGAGACGGAGAAAAGTGACAGGAAAAACAAGACAGCTACTGAAACAGATGCTCCCTTTCACACCACAGAATGAGTGAGAAAGTACAAAACACCAGAATCGTCTTTCAGGACGTCTGGGACAGTCTGCAAACACGGAGTACAGACAGTGAAGGTGTTCGTTCCCAATGCAAGCTAAGTTAAATGCATTTGTACTATAGTTCCTCGATGTGTACAATCAAAATAAAACGGCATTTGCGACCTATTTAACTTACATAATGTGACTTATTTGAATAAAACAGACCTCAACGTAACATTTTGGACGTCATAGGAGAAAATAGAGCGTGCAGTGTGTGTCCCGAGGGAGTGTCACCTTGTGATCGGCACACAGAAAGTATGCTGAGGCCACAGCTGTGTAATTATCACTCTTTCCACTAGGATGCTCTCAGTGGTTTGCGATCCACTGAAAAACAAAATCTGGATTTTTTTGGAAAAACAAAAGGTAAGAGGAGAAACAAATCGGATGTGATGGCTTTTCAGTGACCATTCATCAATGTGACAGGCCGTCACAGTCAGTGTACGGAAGAAGATTCTTGGGGCAAACCTCAAGCCATCCGAGCGCAAACCACTGGAGCAGGACAGAGAAACACAGCAAAACAAGCGGAAACGCAGATCGGGACCTAATTAAAGAGAAGAGACAGAAGTCAAAGACTGTTTCTGTCCACTTCTGTTATTGTTACTGCTATTCTGTTATTACTTTTTGGTACTATTTTATATATTTATGTATGCATGTACTGTATAGTTTGGGGTTGGTAAGAATTTTTAAAAACGTTTTTGAAAGAAGTCTCTTTTGCTCAGCAAGAGTGCCTTTATTTGATCAAAAATACAGTAAAATAGCGATATTGGGAAGTTTCTTTTTTAATAGATTTTAAGATGTATATCATTCCTGTGATGCTGGCATCATTACTCCAGTCTTCAGTGCCACATCATCCTTCAGAAATCATTCTAATATGATGATTTGTTGCTCAAGAAACATTTCTTATTATTATCGATGTTGAAAACAATCATTATAATATGCAATCTGTTTCAAATAATGTTTCAGTTTTTGTTATTTTGTTCAGTTAAGTCAAGTCACCTTTATTTAAATAGCACTTTTTACAATACAATAGAAAATTACTTCTATTGTAATCAGCAGATCTAGAAGAAAATAGTGTCATAGTCCAGCTTAAAGGAATAGTTCACTTAAAAATGTAAATTCTGTCATCATTTACTCACCCTCAAGTTGTTTCGAACCTGTATGAATTTCTCTCTTCTGCTGAACACACACACAAAAAAAAGACATTTTGAAGAATGTCGGAAACCAAACAGTTGATGGACCCCATTGACTTCCAAAGTAAAAAAAAAAAAAAAAAAAATACAATGCAAAGTCAATGGGGTCATTATAGGAGATAAACTGTAAATAGACTACACAATAATGATTTGTAATAATGTTTGTGTTTTTTATGTTATGCGCACATGATAATGTAAAGTAATAGGAAATAATGAAGGTTGTGTAAGAATAAGATATGATGTCTTCTGTGAAGATGCTGACTCTCTTGATATGCACTGAATCTGGATGCAGATTTGTGATTAGTGTAATTAATTTTCATGAAATGCATGTATTCCCTGCCAATATATAGAGCTAATGCCATAAAAAATTAACTGCCCTGTGAATAATAAACCTCAGCTCAGGCTTCTGGGCAACTTGAGCACTTTTAATAGGGCGCATGGGAGCTATTTGACCTTGAATGTTAACATGAATATTTTTTAGGGTTTCTGCGTCAACACTTTGGCCGTTAAGTGCTTCTTTTTTTGTGGCCATGATAGAAGCGCTTAAGAGCGAGCGGGTGGGTTTATATAATTCCTCTGATGCTACTAAGGTTTTTATGTGTGTCATATTTCCCCATAGCCATCTCATTTATTTAACTGTGGGGGAAAGACACACTCAAAACTAGATGATGGCAATACAACAGCACATTTTCATTACACTAGTACACAAAACCAAAACAAACATCTTCAGCTTCAACTGCTTCACTTACTTCATTCAATATTCATCAGATTCCACAACAGCATAAGGCTTTCTGACAATAATTAAACTAGATGTCACATGAACTGTAAAAAAAGATCTCACATCCATATCTGCATATCCTGATAACAGAGATTGTTCTAATTTTTTTCAAGTATTTTGGATTTTTTTTTTTTTTTTTTATCTGCTGGAAGCCACAACAGAGTTGTTTGTTGTTTGGCAGTGGTAATAAGCTCATTAACATATGAACGCCCATCCTCAGTCAACTCCGATGAACAAGCTGGTCTGCAGAGGATAACAGAGGTCATTTACATATTCATTTACATATAAAAATGCACTTGGCATTTAGGAGATGCATTTATCCATGGTTTATTTGACAACTAGATTAGAAAGCAAGTCTAGAGTCAGAGAGATAAGTGTAAAGAGTTTTCAAGTAGCAGTTTTTATAAATGTCTCATCTTGCCTTGACTGATATGCCAAATCAATGTTTCTGGAAGGATGCGTCCACATGATGCACCGAGCAGCTAAATGTCAACGGGCCAGACACGCTACCATCTCAACGCATTTGAGCTCATGTTTGCCGTGTTCATCGGGGGCTGCGGTGCAGTCGACTGCTTTCAGATTTCAAGTGTGATCTTGTATATTGCACACATGCACACACTCACCAGAGTTTGCTTAAAATAGGTGATTTTGTGTCTTTTTCAGTTTGTTGTAAGAAACGGTATAAATTTTGTTAATGAAAACTTTGACAACATTTTTTCGTCGACAACCTTTTTTTAAACTGTGCAATATGCAATATCAGACGAGTCTAAAATGTAGTTAAAAAATTACTTGAAAATATGGACGAACAAGTAACTTCCAGACTTTAACAAGAGTAACAAGAGCTTAACATCCAGTAAGCTGGAGTTCTGCGATCTCCATTTGAAATATTCTGCTTATGAAAGTGTCATTCAGGCTATACATTAATCCGGATACATTTGAAAACGGCGTTTTCTTTTCAAAATGGTCCCTGTCCACACTAGAAAGTCCACACTTTCCAAAAATTGCTCATCCACATCAACCTCTGAAAATGCGTAAAAATGGTTGTACCGGTAATAATAATTTTTAACAAAATAATCGTGATTATCAATTTAACCACTATGTAGCATGAAAAATGTGACTATGTTTTCATTGACTAAAACTAAGGGGTCTTATTTATGCACAACATGTTATGGTCTTCGTTGTTTTGGATAACATATTAATAAACACATTTTTTAAAGAATCTGTAACCAAAATGATATGATCCTCCATATGAATATGAAATCATTTTGGAGGGGTAATGACAGCACTATCAACAGTGAGTATTATCAATGAATTTAATTTCGAGATGTTTTATGGTGTTAGTATTTGTCACTAAAACATTCAATTCTGTTTGATCTAATTGCACCAATGATATCGACATTTCAAAAGATTTTTTTTTTTAACAAAACAACAAGATTACCTTTTAGCTGAAGAGAGTTTAAAATGTACTGCAGAACAGAAATGACCACCAGACAGTCATTGAAGGACACATGGAGATAAAGTTTCATTAGAAACGTCCAATCTGCTTTATATGGGAGCATCTGAGCCGCCCACAGCAGAAATGACAAACAGCCACACGGGAAAGAAATGACTGTAAATCGTGTTATTGTGTTTATGCCTCTGTGCAGGACAGCGGAGTTCATATAAATCACTGACCATATAAAATAAAGCTAAAGTCCTTCTGCATGAGAGTCAATTATAAGAGCCATCTGAGTTTTTCAGTCACATGCACATCCAACAATAGACAAATTCAACCACTGTAAAACATTATTCTTTTAAGTTGTAAAAAAGACACTTAAAGGTAGGGTAGGTGATCATTTTTCTAAAAAAAAAACATTCCAAATTTGTTTAAACTGTCTTTATATACCAATACATAATTAAAATGTAAGTACTCTGAAAAAGAAAATATAAAAATCGAGTGACTGTAGACCTTTTAATCTGCAATAAACACAGCTCATTATTTCCATTCACTCCACCCCCTCCCTTCTGAGCTCCTTCCAAAGCCACGCCCCCAAAACACATGAACGCGCGACGCCAAACGCTCAGGCTGGAACAAGACGCATTTATTACCTGAGACGAGTGGAGAGGAAGGAGCGCAGTACATACAGTGACATCATGTCAGAATCACATGTAATAAAATACCTAACTTTATCACTATGAATATAAACAAATAAGATTTCATTTAGTACTCACTATCAAGCTAGCATATCGATAATGGTAAAGTTTCATTCGGTAACGAGCTATATTTATAAGGCAAAACTAAAAACAGGTTGCATTGATACACGTTTTTCCATTACCATCAGTTACACTGTGATGAAGATGAATTTCGTGTAAGATTCATAACATATACGGTGTTTTGCATGTAAGAGTTTCCATGATGAAAACATTGTTGACTCTAATGAAGACTAACGTACACTCCGAGTCCGGAGAAAAGTACCGCATCGTCGGTTCGAGGACAGGTCCGGGGTTGAGGGCGAAGCAGAGGAGGTCGTTCAAGAGCGCGGGCAGGGTCCGAGGAAGTAGTTTTTGCCTTGTTTGCCTTCGCTGACTGCATATGCAGGTGCTTTGAGCTGAATATTTCCGGGAACGGTGACATGTGATGAGTGCACGCCGGGCAGCGCGCGCAGTGGGGCTCGGGGCGGGCACGAGACATGAAGGCATCTGATTGGTTCTTTACATTCGCACCGAATGGCAGTGATTGGTCAGAGTTTTTACTGTCCTGCAGCTGCTACAGAGGTCTGATTTTTTTCATTCCTTTTTCTAAACACATAATGTATTGACTACTATCAGGACAGAAGGACCATTTCACCCAGTATAAAAAAAAGTGTTTCTGAACAGGATTACCTACCCTACCTTTAAGTGTAGTACACTCAAAAAAAAAAAAAAAACTATTTCAGTCTTATTACTTCCAAATTTCATGTTTAATTCAATGCCGTTTCTTTGAAACAAGTTTCACTTATACATTTCGCAAATAATTACAAAGTAAATCCAGCAGCAAATGTTTTTCAGTGCAAATTTAAAGAGCTCCAAGCATCTGTATTTTCACAAAGAACAATAGGCGTAGCCTGTTCTCTGTTTGCTAAAATAACAAAAAATCCTTTTCCTAGATATATCCTGCGACTCCTCCATTCCCATAAGCCCCCGTAGCCCTCGCTACGACCTCTCTCCTTTTCTGGCAGGGTTGCAATTTCACGATGAAGGGCACCAAGGTCGTTTCACCTCTAGGGACGGAGTGAAAGCCGTATCAGCAAGTGCCATCAGCGTTGTTTGTGAAATGTCTGAAGCTCAGCGGACCACGGGTCTGTGAACCAGCAGCCCCACCAAATGCTCCCGCTCCAGGGTTAGTTTAAGGCCCCGAGGGGGTCCGCACATGCGAACAGTCCGTACAGGCTACAGTTCAGGACCACATGGATGTCAGGATTGTGGCAGGTGCACAGCCTTTAGCACTGGATAAACGGCTCGATTTACTGTATTCAAACAGCTGAATCAAATAACCAGATAACTCCAACCTGAAATGATCATAACTAACCACAAGAGGTCTTTCCAGAAAGACCTTTTTTCATTCTCCAAGAGTAGCCCTTCTCTAAACCAGAAGGCTCGGCACCTTCCAGTTTTTCCAGTCTTAAAGTTTGAGTAAATTATGGGATAATTTAAATTTTGGGGCGAACTTATCCTTTAAAACCCCTTACCCGTCTATTATTGATTATTGTAGATCAAAATATGTTTGAGCTTATATATCTCAATATTAATAACAGTCTGGTTAATTTTGAGTCTTGAACTATAAACTCTCAAAGGTTGGCTTTCTAAATGTATGTGTGTTAGGTTTCTATTCAGAATTACTTATGAGCAGTAACCTTTTTATTTTGGGTATGTCATGTATGCAGCCAAAATTGGGGGTGATGAGGAAGGGGTTAAACGCAAACATCACAAACACAACTCTAACAGATGCTTGTGAAGGCATGATTCAACAGGTTAAAGTAGGCTACTTTAAATAAAAGGTCCAACATATTAGGAAAATTTGTAGCTGTGTTGCTATGTGTCTATGTACTGATATGTGATTATGCTGTTATGCTGCTCTGTATTGTATTGACCCGGGGATCTGTTCCGTGTTTGATGTTTTGCGCTTTCTACAGCACAGAATGGATAGCGGGTGTCAGCTATATGTGTCACGGTGCATTCAGCGCCGTGACAAAAACCAATCAAATGAGTTACTCGAAAAAAGTGCATTATTGTTACTTAGCAACAGCATTCTTTGACAAAAGCTGTCCAATCCGTTACAAGGAATGTTTTAAGTAGTAACCAATAAAAATATGTTTTACAATCCACCCGCCACTGTGGCTGGTATACAAGGCAAAGTCAACCGCTACTTTGAAAAAGTACCCGCCGAAGGCAGGTGCTAATTTCCCACCCTGCTGTCTACACTGGACACGTCAAAGTAAACATTATAAACTGCTACAAAACATGATGATGAGGTATTGATGCCTCGTTCGCTTTGACGTGTTCATGACCCGTTTAACCTAAATGCAGAAATGTGTGTGCAAAATGCTAAATTGGGTCTTGCACTCCTGGACCTGGAGCTGAATGTGTTTCCTCACAGATCTGAGTGGACAGCTCTCACTGTTCTGATGGTGCTTGGGAGGCTCAATGTTTACACTTTTGGGGGGGAAAAACCCATGAATGGCAAACTAATAGCAGTCAATGAACAGTGAACTCAGTTAAGAGAATGTATTTTAATAAAAAAAAATCGTATATACTTAACCTTTAAACTGGACTTTGAATTAAGAAAAGAAAGCAGCCCAGTTTTAAGATGCATACTGTTTACTTGGGAACACGGAAAAGCAGCTTGTGCTCTATAAATGATGGATGAGAATGGAGGACTGAAGTCTCCATTACTGTCCCTTGAATAGAGGAACACAGAAGCTTTTCTTCGGGAGCACAAGATGAGCAGTTCCTGTCACGCTCCGACATGAACACCTCTGATCACAGTCACAGCGATGAGCAGTGAATGGAGGTGAGAGCTGGAGGTGTAAGAACGCTGTTAAAAACGGAAAACGCCATGACGTCTGCTACAATGTTACAACATCACGTTCTAAACTAAAGCACATGCTGAGATATAATATAACTAACAGACATTTTTGTGCATTAAAGGAATAATTCTTTCATATACTCACTCTTATCTCATTTCAAATCCATATGACTTTTTTTCAGTATAACAAAAAGGAGAGAATTAGCCGTGTATTTATTAGGCTTGGGTATCGTTTGAACTTTAAGGGGTTGTATTATTCTTTTTCACTTTTTCAACTTTAGTTAGCGTGTAATGTTTCTGTTTGAGCGTAAAAAAAAGATCTGCAAGGTTACAAAGCTCAAAGTCCATTCCAAAGAGAGATATTTTATTTAACAGAATCCACTGTCCAAGAACAACGAACGGCTCGTTTGGACTACAACGCGATTTTTCCGGGCTTTGTGATGTCATAATGTTCCTCATTTAAATAATCCGCGCCTACGGAATACGCAGAAAAGCGGCTGAGGCCTGGTTGAACTGCTGCTATGCTATTTTTTCCACAACTCATTTGTTTGACCTTCCTAAGGCTGACAAACTTATTTTAAACTTTAAAATTTATCTCAAATTTATTTTAAACACTGTTCCTGAACATTATAATACCGATGTATGTCTTATTATTTGTAGTTGCGTTTTCTATGAACAATTCCAGTTATAAGTTTGATGTTGTTGCTACGCTCGCCTGCTAGCCAACATTAGTGTTGATATAGTGTTGTTTACTATAGCTTTTGTAAGCTCTCGCTTTTGTAAGGCTGTCCACCCCTTAGGAAATTAACCATGTTTTTTTTATTGATTACTGTTTGTATTACCATAGTTTTCTGACAAATATCATGATTAAATGGTGTAACATCATATCTAAAATGTATAAGAAAATTACAAAAAAAACATTCCACTCTGAACGTCCTGTGAAATCCGTGCTTGCAAAGTCTATGCATTAAAATCCGGTCTGGACGAATCCTCTTGTTTGTTAACATTGTCAGGGTCTGAATCAGGTTTGAAATTGCCACCATCCTTAATATTTACACTAGAGCAGAACTCACAGTTATGGACATTTGCGGGACATTACCCGAACACACGCTAACACACTGGGCCAGCTAACCAATCACAGCACATGTCGTATATACCAATAATGCATTTTCGTTTCTCAACAAAACCGACTGTGTTTCCGAGGATATTTTGACCGTTTTTTATGTATTTGTCTGTTCAAGCTCAAGGAAGAGAAAGAGAACTCAATTCAGTATGACAGGTGCTTTTGAGTTGCCAAATTGAGTTCTCCCCATTTGATTCCAACAGTACATAAGAGATAAAGTTATAGGTGAGTACATTTTTGGGTATACCTTAACAACTGCATTGCAACACACTAGCAACCACCCTGAGTAGCCTAGCAACATGCTAGCAACCACCCAGAATACCTTTACAACCACATAGCAACACCAACACCCTAGCATCCAACCAGAACACCATAGCAGTCTGTCTGTCTGTTTGTCTGATTGCCCAGACTTCAAACCCTCCAAACTTCAAGCTATTTTTAAACTACTTCCAACTTTCTGTTCTGGCTTTCTCAAGCCAACATTTGATCTATTAATGTTAATAGTAATGTTTTGGAATTGGTAATGTGATCATAATCTCAACCTGTCTAATACATATACACTTTATATAGATCGGGCTGATCTCCACCAACTGCCTAGTGCCTACATGGTGTCAATGAATAAGGCACAATTTCTGTTTTCAAATATTACAATTGATATTTAAAGGGGTGGTTGATTATGATTTAACTTTTCTAACTTTAGTTATTGTGTAATTTTGGTGTTTGAGCATAAACAACATCTGCAAAGTTACGATGATTTGAACAAAGACTTTTTAAAAATTCAATTTTTACAACAAATGGCTGGTAGGGACTACACAACATTCCTCCCAGGTTGGTGACATCACACACCTTAAAATGTACATAAACCCTGGAACACGATTTATAGATAAATCAAGACAGAACATGCTAATCAATGACTAGAAGATAACTAAACAAAAGCTACATAAATTCATCAACTAACCATTTGTTAGTTTTATAAATGTTTTTGAAATTTTCAGTGCATGTCTGTGTGAGGTAATCGAAGCTGCTAAGGACACAAGTTGTTGTAGCGCCGCCCACTGTGCTGGGAGCAGCAGCTCATTTGCATTTAAAAGGACAGACACAAAAACTGTGTGCTTTTGCTCACCCTCAAAAAGTGACAACTTTAACATGCTATATAAAAAAAGGGCTGAATATTAAAACATGTACATATATCTTCTGTGGAAGACGTTCTGTAAGACTATACTGATTTGTCAGCAGACGCCGTAAACAAACAGCAGCCGCCTTCTACAGTTCCTCCTGAACCAAAACAACAAGCTTAAGCTGCATTGTCGCAACCATAATAGCGAGATGGCAAACCGTGACATTCTGCCCAGAGCGGTTCACGTCCTCAGACTCGGATTTATGTGTTTCAATTCAATGTAAACACTGAAATGATAGTGCAGCAGTCAGGTGGTACAAGTCAGTGCCCTGTTCAAGTGGTTACGTTCTTTATTATTGTCAATGTTATTTGCTTTGAGACATGAGGTAATTTAACGCTGTCTCTCATCTCGTGACGGTTCACACTCACAGACTCTGCTGTGTTTTGAACGAGGCATGGCTTTAGAGAGCGCTGTGAAGGGAGGGTGGGATCTCATGCTTTCAAAGCTAACTTGCAATCGCTTGCCTCTCCAAAATTGCCTACCCTACCTTTAACGTCAGCAAGTGCATGTGTGTGCATCTGAAATGCTAGTTAAATTGTATTAGCATTTAAAACATATATTATATTAGCCACATCTATAGCATTAGCATACAAAAATCCTTAAATCTTGTTGATCACTAGTCTTATGTGCAATGCTAACACCACATCAGAAATATGATGCTGGTATATACAGTATATAGATATATATAATGGTTTTTTTTATTTTTTTATTGAACTGAATTCATAAATTATCTCACTATGATTTTAAACATGGTCTGGTGCATCACATGCCACACAATCTTTCTGCATGAACATGCATAATATATTCAGAAAGCCTCATCATAATAGCCTTCGGCTAGACTTAGAGGAGGAAAGGGAGTGGAGTAGAAAACAGAATCACGAACAATCATGACCTAATGTTCGCGTCCTCAACAGTCTTCACAGCGCACCGCATTGCAGACACAGTGGAAGAGATTTGGCATCCTGCAGACATCAGCTGCTTTTCATTTCAGGGCCTCATGGGTAATTTCAGCACGGGCACATATGATTCGTCCAAGCTGATGTATGTTTGTTTTCACTCTCTCAAGCTGTAATTGGTTACAAACAAGTGAGGACAGAGCACAGCGGGAGGCAGAATTAGTCGGAGGGCGTTGTGCACTCACACTCATAAGGGCAAATTGGAGAGAACGGAGACCTGTAAGACCTCTCAGACTCCAGAGAGTCCTACCAGAGAACAGAAGTGTGACTAAACTGAAAACATACCAATTATTCCCAGCGGGGTGCTGAAAACTCAGATAGGATTAAAGGATCTCAGAGTAACCAAAACACAAACCGTACAGACGAATCCTGCAATATACTGTAGTATTCCATGTGCTTCCAGGTCAGGTTTTACATTTGGATGTCACTTAATCCTATTTTCCAACAAAAACATGTCACAAAAGCTAAAGAAAAGGCAACCTTCAAAGAGAGCATAAATTGTTACAGAAACATACCAAACGTAAAAAAGAAAAAAAAAAGGGTACAGATGCAAGACACAGTTCAAAGTATATTTTATTACATAAAAAAGTATAAATGTGCTATTTGTAGAATTCAGAAACCCTAGTTATTAGCGACACCGGTGGCTGTTAAGTGAACTGCAGCCAGCAACTTATTGCTCCTGCTCGCACTCGTACACATGTAACGAGACTTTCCGTTCTTTGCTTAAGAGAAGCTGGAAATACCGTTGTAGCGATATACTTTTAATGAACATCCAGACATGATGCACGCTGCTGAGAGCGACGTTTAGATGAGCATGTAAATATTAGGGGTGAAACGGTTCTCTGTAAAAAAATCCCACGGTTCGGCACAGACTTGCACAGCGGTTAATCTCAAATCTGACGACGCATCTATATGGTTTGTTGAAAATAACAATGCATAAGAAAACAAACAGACAGAGTTCAGCTAATGTATGTTTCTGACAATGGATACACATTCTGGCATCTCAATACGTTCCACAAAATGTGGAAAAAACGTTTGTAAACTTTGTTCAATGCGAGTGCCGTATGCTCTACTTTGACCAGTCATTTACGACCTGAATGGCACACAATTCTATCGGTGTTTAAACTAAACTCATTTGCGTGTTTTTAAGCCTTGCCAATTTAAACATCCAAGAGCAAGAAGACACGATGAGAACTCTGTCATGTCTAAAGTGAACGTAAACAGCCATGAAAGACAATGCATACATCAGTATGATCAGTGTGTTGGATCAGTGAGTGCATTATGTCTTAAAGTGACAGCAGCCTAATATTCCTGCTGTCAGTGTTTTTAATGTGAATCAACAACAAAAGTTAAGGATCACTGCTCTTGATTGTATAAATTAAAGATGAATTCTTAAAATTACAAAAGCTATTCAGTGATTACTATAGGCCTATTAAATTTCTATACCTGAAAACTAATGATAGACCTCCCTGAAAAACACTGTTTATTTTATTTGTATTTTTGCTCTATTGTATTTATTTGTTCTTATTTTCTTTCTTTTTATTTGACAATAGTGCTTTTTCCCCTGAACATAGCACATATCGAGTCGTACCGAAACCGGTGATTACACCAGTGACCATAAAACCGTGATAAAAACCAAACCGTGAGTAATTTGAGCCGTCACACCCCTCGTAAATATGTGCTGAGCGCTTTCCTCTCAGTGACAAAATAAACACACAACAAAAAAGACAGCAGTGAGAAAACAGCAGATAAGAAAGCATCTTATCATAGCGATGTGGATATGTGTGAGTAGAACTTTCCAGCAGGTGTAACAATTGTTTTATTACAAGTGATGGATGTTATTATTATGTTCTGGGGTATTTGAGAAAATAAGTGTGTACATTTACAGCCTTATTCCAAATGCAGGCATGTAATGAAACCCTTACAGTGTGGAGTTTAGTGAGCTATAGCAAGTAGCTTAGTAGAAAACTGGACAGTGTGCACAAGCTCTGAAATTCACCGGCATCATGTTGACAGATGAGCTAATTAAAATTACACTTATGATAGTTTAATTAGAAAGAATATTTGAGACTATAGAATTAATCGCTTTTCTTTGCATGACACATTGACCTGGACATTGCATACGCATCCATTTCATGTGCTATTGAATGAAAGAGAGGCTCTCGGTCAAAAAGGACCCTAGTCCTTCACAAAAAAATGAGTCTACAGGCTTTTATAGACAGTCTATGAAGTCAGGGAAGGTCTCCCTTTTTACGTTTCATTACAGGCTGTTGACACATTGGCAATAAAATAGTGATTATATGAAAATTCTTACATATAGCCCCGTTAAAGGATTATTATTATCGGATATTATTATTATTTAAAGGTATTTTTATCATCATTGCCCCTAAATTGTTAATTCATCTCCTATCAAAGCTTTTGTAACTAATCCACAATCTTCAACAAAATATCTCGACATCAAGAGTTACTAAAAAAAGGCACAGGACTAATAGGACATGCAAAAATATTACAATTAAACTCGTAGATATTGTAATGTAGTGCAGGTGACTTATACTGCATAAATTAATTGTATTCAGATGGGGAGGGAGAGCACATCATGAATATTCATCTGGTGAAAATGGGCCAGAAAGATAATGGTGCCGGCATATGTACAAACACCAAATCTAAAACACAATAAATACATCTTGTTGAACACACAAGACCCAAAGCACAAAACGATATACTCTCTGACTGCCTTTCGGATGCAAAAGCATCAGGTTTTCTCAGCATTATTTCCATGATATTAGATGCATACAAAACAATATGTACTCAAAACTGTCTTTTTACATGTAATCTATTTGGTATTTGATGAAAAGGTCCACAAGCCCATAACAACAGACCTTTTCCGCTCTATTATTCAAAAATAATCCAAGCGTATTATACATTTTGTAGCACACAAACGGCTTTTCCCGGAAAAATGTGCATAAAAATAACATACATTCTACTGTCATTTAAAGTCTGTAAAGGCCTAACCCAGATTTTCTGCATGGATGAGCTGCATTTAAGAATCAATCTATATGCAGTCAATGGAGGAGGGGGACAATGGCCTTTTTATAACCATTTTATTGAAATGTCACTTTCTACAGACAAAAACTGCGAATGAGCATTTTTAACTAAACATTGTCATATGAGCAAGCAGATAGCAATAATACTGATTTAAGGTTTACAAACCTTTAGTGCACAAAACGCCACTAAAAGTAATAATAACTTGGAGGAGTTGGTTAACAGCTTTGACAGATTCAGTTAAGAGTTAAGAGTCATCAGACTGATGTCTATGTTCTGTGAGTCATATAAGTCAAGTCAAGTCAAGTCAAGTTTATTTGTATAGCGCTTTTCACAATACAGATTGCATCAAAGCAGCTTCACAGTATTAAATTAAAATAATACAACAAAGTTTGTTTCAATAGGAATTTATTGATTGATAAAATTAAATTAAATATCCCCAAAATATCCCCATATAGAGACCAGAGTATCGCAGAGACTTCACTGGAAATTTGATTGATTAGTCAGGTAACATTTTCCATTACTTTAACTCATCAACATTATTTTAGTGTCATTGTATCAAACTTGCTTCCACCAAGGAATAAATAATTATCTTAATTTAAAGATAATTGGGATTTTTTATCTCACAATTCTAACTTTTTCTTCCTCACAATTACAAGTTTACATCTCGCAATTCAGAATTTTCTCGCAATTCTGAAATTTCTTCTCACAATTACGAGTTCTTCTCAGAATGACGTCACATTTTGTGAATTTTCGTGCTGATTCGGGCCGACTCCTCCACACACAATTGAGCCTACAGGCTGATAGAGGTAACCGTGGTGGACAGTCAAGGTGTCATTCTTTTTATTATATCATGGTTGGCTCATACATGTACAAATGAAAACTCTATCTTAAAGATTTTTTTAAGTAAAAACCTACACATAGCTCCTTTAACCAACTTAATTTTTTGAAGGTGCTCTAAGCGATGTCACATGGTTTTTAGGCCGAAACATTTTTTGTCACATACAGCAAACATCTCCTCACCATCTGCTAGTTGCCTGTCCCCTGAACACACTGTACAAAAAAAAAAAGTGGTCTCTGTAGACAGCCCTGGCTCCACAAACTGCAACAAAAACAAACTGGCCCAGCCTGGACCACGAAACATAACAAACAGTATTCCAGCCAATAAACGACAAGAATGATATGGGGGTGGGGGTTGGGGGGTTAGTGCGCGTGCACATGAAGGGGGGTGTGGGGAGTAGAGGAGAGAGAAGCATGAAGAGGAAAGTCAGAGGAGAGATGTCCTAAACAATGACTAACGTTAGAATTATATTCTCTTGAATTTTGATATGGCCGACACACGACCAAAGAGACGACGTTCCGATGAACAAACAGCAAAGAAGAGGGAAAAGAAGAAGGAACGTGCAAAGTCCCGAATTTACATCGGAAAAGCCTGTTTCAGGAAGCACGAAAGGGAGGGGGAGGGGGAGGGGGAGGGGGAGGGGAGGGGACGGGATGAGGGGACCCAACATCGCTTAGAGCACCTTTAAGTTATACGAGATTCAACAGCAAATTGTACAGCCAATTAGATTATACTTAATTTAAGACAGCAACTTAAGTTTCAAAGTAAAAGTAGGTGGACATTTTTGTTGATGTTAATGTTGCAACCCTAGTAACAACCCTAGCAACAGCATAGCAACACCCTGGCAAAAGCCCACAACAAACTATCACTGTGACATGGTTCTCCTCTTGATCAAAGTCAAACAGTCCATAAGTCTGCGATTTAGTACTGGAACATTACATGCACAACACTGCAATAGAGGAAAGACTGTACTGGTTCTCACAGGTGAATCACGCAGCACTGCGGGCATCTCCATCCAAAACTGCTCCGTTAGGCCTGATTCACCCTCATTATGCCATATGCTCTCCTGAAAGAACTCACTCATCTACACTCATTAAGCTGTGAGCCGTCGGCCAGGTCACCCCTCAACCCAAAGGTGTGCGGGCATGCTGGGTAAAAAGCAGCTGTCAATGCAACACAGCATGTTCCCTGAGAAGTTAGATGGGCTGTCTGGATGCATGCTCCTGGCGACAACCACAAAAAAGAAAGAAAAAAAGAAAAAAAAAAAACTACTGTTACTGACAGAGAACTGTTGGCACAGATTTGCAATGAATGAAATAATCCTTTTTCGGCAACCTGAAATTATTCTTAAAAATAATAGGGAAAAATCTGACGCTCACCCACAACAGCACATTCATTAGAGAAGGACAAACATCGTGGTTTTTAACGGTCGATCAGTCATCTCTAACAGTGAGGTTAGAAGAGCAGGCTCTAAAGGCTTGAGTCGCATTAGGTTCGCTTTAATGGGATAATTCATCCAAAAAATAAATAATCTGCCATCTCAGCCGTGTTGTTCCAAACCCGTGTGACTTTTTCACCCATGTAACACAAGAAGAGATGTTATAAAGAACAACCAAGCTGCACTTTCACAAGGCCAAGATTGAAAATTGACCAAAAAGCATCATGAAAGTAAGGTCTGGACAAAAAAAAAAAGTCCAAAACATTAAGTACTGGTACGCTTAGCGTTCACATTGGCATTTTAACACCAAACCTAAAGACACCGTACCTAAAGCAGGGATATGTTCACAACCTGATTTGGTCGCCTTTCAGTAAACGTATATTTCCTGACGGGAAATACCAAACATCCTGCTGTGTTCTGTGCACTCGTGTTATGTGCGTAGCCGACATATGATGGTATTTTGACCAGCTGAGAACTCGTGAAGAGCTTATAAAATGTGTAAAGGAGTAAAAACAGCAACAGGAATCCCTCCGTCACACACACAAACGAAGATCTGCTGTGAGGAGACGCGATTCTGATGCCTGTACCGAACTGTGATTGGCAACATCTCGATTATGATGAGAAAAAACAGATATGCTTGAGCATTCTGGCCTTTTTGGGGTCGCATCTTCTGACATCACATCCTGTTTTTGGTTTGTTTACATGTCTTTTCTTTGGTCAGTGTTGTGTTCATATTTCAGTCGAACCACACAAAAGTTCATTTGGAAGCGGCTCGAGACACATCTTTTCAGCGGTCACGGTCTGCTTGTTTGGTGCGCACCAGGGTTCGGATGGCAGCGTTTACACTTATTCAAATGAACCGCACTAACAGAGCAATCACACCAGAGTTCATTTTAATTGAGCCAAACATGACAAGTGCACTGTAAAAATGAATATGCTATTTGTTAACATCAGGTGTCTTCAATGTTGGCAATAAAAAATAAAGAGTTCTTAATTCATCTTTGACGTCTTTCTGTTATTCAGATATTTTTGTTTAAAAAAAAAAAAAGGTTGTAAATTCTACTCATTTTAAATGGTTAACTTTTAAGGAATTAATTTGATTAATTATTACTCTATTCTAATTTGTTAAATTTAATTAATAATATTGCTTGTAATCTGTTGCCACAATTTTATTGAGTAGATATAGCGTATTAATTTTTACAGTGTGTGAACACACCCTAAGATAAAATGTGAACTATTCCAAGCACTCATTCATATTTGCATGATGCATCAGTAAAAGTTTGACATCAAATGCTATTGGTCACATGATGGGAAACGCAAGAAAATGATGACAGCATGTCATCCCCAGCTGTTTCAGCAGGGGGAAAATAATGAAAATTGCTCAAATATTTTTTCAGATAATTTAGAATTTAGAACAACAAATCTATAATTAGATTTTCCGAAAAGAGCAAAACTCACTGCTATGATGCTAAGATGAGGTGTGCAGTTGTCAGGATGTTTCTATGTGGTTGCTAGGGTACTCTAGGTGGTTGTTAACTGACTACTAATAGGTCCAAGTCAAAAGAGTTGACAGATGAGAGAACAGATATGGTTCAAATCCCTCCTTCAGAGCTTTAGTTTTTTTGCACCTGATTCAAGCCGCATGATTTGAGCACACATTCATGTCTGTTGCACCAATGGACTAGCCTGGAAATCCAGACCTAAATCTAAAAGATTAATGGTCTGGTGTCGGTCAATGAAAATCGGCCAGCTCGAGGGGCGGCACCAAGCATGCATTTGAAAATCTCACAGCACGCAATTGGATAACACTACGACCAATCACAACAATAAACCCCATACGCTTAGCTACCAGCGGAGCTAACTGGTAGATTAGACTCTTCCGGTCGGCAAAACAGCAAAAACACCCTTCTTGCAAAGGAACGATTCGAGCGCCGTCTTCTGTTCCTGTTTTGGGAAAAAGCCAAGTCTAACTCGTTCATTGTAGCGGCCAAAGACGTTTCAAACAACTGGTGTTCATCCATAGGCATCTTGCAATGTTTACAGATGACTTCGACGTCACAGCGCTGTCGTCATCTGTTTAGCTCGCCTCTGGCCCGCCTATATCAGATAACCCGATGTGATTGGTGCAGCTCAGATCGAGGGGCATATTTAATGAGCTCCATTGCTCGACACCAGAGTAACTCGCTGAGCAAATTCAACTTGTGCTCTCGCGAGAACTCTGGTTTACCAGGGTACCAATGGACAAGTTTACATTTACATTTATGCATTTAGCAGACACTTTTATCCAAAGTGACTTACGATACAAGGTTAATTTACCCCAAAATGTAATACCTTTAACCCTATGCATGAATAGTAACAGCGATGGTTATCAAAAACCGCTAATGAAAATCATGAATGTCATTTCTTTTCTCATGTGTGATGAGTGGGAAATGCCATTTTACATTTTATTTATCACTTTATCTAATTAAGAGGACAACCCCCCCTGTCCGGCCACCTCCCCACGAGATAACTAATGATTGCTGCGCTTTGACATGTCGCTAAGTGACAGATCTGGGCGCAATTTACCGTCAACTCAAGCTGTGGATCTGCCCTAATGAGCGTTTAATCAGCGCTGGTGTGAGAGAAGCTCCCTGAGGCCTTCCACTCGTGTTTCTACCACCAATACGCTTTCATTTATCACCAATTAATGCAGCTTCCCGCCAGCAGCGTCCCCGTGTTCAACATGCCTATCTTTACGTCATCATTGTAAACCCACCTGACAGCTGTCCGTCAACATCAACAGCCGGCTGACAGAGAAGATGCAGAGGAAAAAAGAGCCCAGTTGGCACAACACATAACAAACGACAGATGCAGAATCAGGGTGATCGGTGAGAGGACAGATGGAAGACGAGATGGGACGGGGTCATAGGATGGGGTGGACGAACAATGTCATACACGTTAATTCAGCCGATCCCATGAGGTGAGGCAGGACCCGCGTTGTCAATTACAACATCAATAATTAAAATAGTTGTAGGTCCCATTAGCAGGGATGTACTTCCATAAATAGTTAATGATCCTTGCAGGCACTTTCACCGCGTGCCCCTTCGAGGTAAAGTACACTGTAGGAGACAGAAATAGGGCCGATCGGGTGCCAACATCATGGCAACCTCTCAGGAACCTGCAGTTGGGTCGCTGATGAAAACCTGCCCTCCTGAAAGCCAGTGACAGTCCTGCTTTGTGCTATTTTTACATCCAGATGCTCAGCGTTTAGAAACTGAAACCTTGTTCTCTGTATATGTAAGCACAGAAATGTGAAGAACTTCATCGCACAGAAACATGGGTGAATCTCATGAAATCTCTGGGTCATATTTCACCCCTAAAAAAAAAAAAAAAGGAATAAGAAATTATATTTTGCACACAGAAGAAGAGTTTTTTTTTTTTTTTTTGCATGATAATGACATTTTCTTGACAATTATATGGACCCACCCTCCAAATACTCATTATCATAATAATTAGGCAATAAATCAGCTGATATTGATATTATATCAATACAGGGTGTTAACCTGGTGCTTACAGGATAACTGCCTGATACAAATTGCCTTTTGAATGGGAGTACTTGGGGCACGACTATGATAGCATCAAAAATCGCTATTTTTAAAACACTAAGGCGGCTCGACACAACATGAAACTTTGCTCGAAGTATCACCAGGGGCTCTACACATGAACTCCAGCATTGAGAACATTGTTTGTGTACACAGAGTTTACTAAAAAGAAAGATTTTGAACAACTCACTGTAGCTGTTGTTGTTTCCGTCCGCCGGCAAAAATAGTCGATCTCCGAATGTGAGTGAAGTGACTCTGAATTTTAGTATTGTTTCTTATATGTGGATCCTTTTTGAAATACAAGGTCAATATTGATTTTCACTGACGACAAAACAAATTATCCGTGAATTTATATGGAACTAAGCTTTAGGAGCTTTGTATGACGAAATGGTTTGAATTTCTCTCACGTCAGACCATTTCTTTCGAGTCAAACATCTTTATCTGCACAGGACCCATCATCAACATAAACACAATTGAAAACCTCTCTCCTCTCAGACCCATTAAGCCCCATGTGAACAGAATTTCACTTACAGATGGATGAAATGGGTTTCAGAGACAATGCAGATGAGATTTTGCATTAGAGCAGAATTAAGCCTCACCAAAGCAAGGACAGTGAGATTACAGACGCCGACTCATGCTGGCCTACAAAGAACGGGGGAAATTCTGTCAGCACACAAACATCAGCTTAGATATGTACTACTGAAGTGATTATATCAACCACACCAGACCAGTAAATCTGCGCAGTGCGATGTGTGCTTTCCAGACACAAACTGGCCCCAGATTGACAGAGCGGCTGGCTGGCTGCGCTCCAAAACGTATAGCAATCGACGATCGAGTTTATTTGAGCAGGTCAGAAATGGATAGGGTGACAGAACAGAAACTGGTTTTACTTTGGAAATCAATTAATATTACAGATTTCAATGATGAGGGCAACCTGTCCATGTTGGCATCAGTCCATTATGACTAGCTTCTACAAAGCAACAGAATTTGCATACAAATATTGTACATCAACAAAACAAATGGCAACTTGTGAAGATATCCTAACTAAGCATGGTTATAGTTATAGTATAGATTGCATCTCTCCAGATGCTCTAGGTAAGCCTGTTTAAACTTCCTCTAGCATGGATTAGAAAGATTAAGACATTTCTAAAGAATGAATTTCATATCATTGTCTCACTTGTCTGAACAGCTGTCGCAGGCATTGAGATGCAACGCTCACGAAGACACAATCTAATCCTCCTTTGTCTTCAAATCCCGGTTAAGAAACTTCTGAGATCTCCTCCGTATTCAACAAGTCCAGTTTAAGATGCACATACATTTCCAGCTGACATCACAAATCCATCTTTCTTTCCAACTCTTCTTCTCCAACCACCTTGATTCTGAAATACTTGCTTTTCACAATCCAGTTGATTACTGACATTTTCTCAAATTGAAATGCGAAACAGGATAATAAAGTAAAATGGGTTTTAAATGTTTTCCATTGACTTTTTGTTGTTGTTTGAGTTTAGTTTAACTTGCATTTAAACCAGAATTATGTCAGGAGTCACACTTGGTCCTCATCACTCATGTGGAAATAGCAACAAAGTTGTGGAATTTAAATTGTACTTTTTTTGATGGGACTCAGAGCGTCAATTCTGATTTTTGGGGGTTAAGTTTCTGCTGACAATTTGAGTAATTAAATGTGATATTTCCAGGTGTGCAGGTCTGGTGTCATATTAGCTTATGTTTGGGCTGTCCCGCCTGCCATCTGGATTGTCTGGGATTATCCCGGAATGACTGACTGACTGACCCGCACAAATCCTTTCCTCAGTTTTAATATAGTGAGAATTGAACTCTATCACAACAGAACTACCTGACATACACAACCTAGGCCTGTCACGCTTCATGATTAATAGCCTTATCGTGGTCTTTTGATCTAATCGCAATTATTTGATATAACTGCATTAACAGTTTAAATTTCAATCACATTTTTCCAAAAACTATACAAAAATACTGTTGTAAAGTGCATAAGATAATCTTTGTTTATATAAAATGAAGGTTTGTGGGTTTAATCAGACTGCATTATATTATATTATATTATATTATATTAACAGAAATATTAATATAAATTTTCACAGTAGTAAAGTAAATCCTGTTTTTATTTGATTATTATATTACATAGGATTTTAAGTCTAAAAACACTTCTTGGTGACATGAACTAAACTGTATTAAATCGACAATTAATCGTCACCACACATTTCAAGATCGTCCAAGAACCTAAATTCAAAATTCAAGAACCTAAAAGGCAAAAAAACACTGTTGATACTTGCAGCTCAAAACACAAAATCCCTAATATGAAAGACCCACTTAAAGTCCCCCTGTAGTCAATAATTTTATCCCTTAAAGGAGTCATGACCTGTAATTTTCACTTTTCCACGAGAAAAAATGTATGTTATGATTGCCTAACGATTATACACTGGCCGGGAAGCCGATATTTAAAAGTGAAGCGTTTGTTTACCCCTGGGTTCGTCAACCAGCCCACGTGCACGCGCACTCAAATACGTGATGTTCATTTCTGCGCCGACTTGACGTCAAGACGGGGCAGGATATACCATATATGGACACGGCAGACCTATGCTGCAGGAAGCCCGCCCTGCCCCTCTCCCCCTCATATTCAGTCGAGCGCCGCCATGAATTCCGATTCGAAGTACGCACTCGACCGTGTAAGATGCAGAAACGTGGTGCACACGTGAGTTGCTCTGTTGTTGACTGCCAGAATCAACATGGAAATGTTTTTTCTCTCCCAAGAACGGACCAAGCTATCAGGGACCAGTGGATTAAATTCATTTTTAATGACGCGGTTCCTACAACCCTTCCCACTGGCTTAGGTGTCTGTGCTAAACATTTTACAAAAATTGCATTGCAATGATAAGATCTTTATTCACGCGATCAACAGACTGTCTGTCATCTGCTCAGTCAGTGCTCATCATGCTGCAACCTTTAATGTGATGGAATAGATTTAAATATAATGCTTTAAACGATACTTTTCACGATTTGTTAATCTCGATAGCTGTAATAGTAAAAACGTAGTAAAAGTTTTCGACAGAGTTCATGTAATACTACTAGCTATTTCATATGCAAGCATGTCAGCCAATCACAGCAGTGGGCGTTTGCACTGCAGTCTCACAGCAGACACGCCCCTTAAAACAGAGCGTTCAAATCTGAGGCTGAAATCAGGCTTGGAAAAATGGCTTTTATTTATAAATTATGTAAAAATCATACTAACATTATAAGGGCACCCCAGGCAACATTATAAAATAATAAAACAATCCAGTTCATGACTCCTTTAAAACGCATCTTTGATCCCCAAAATTACATATTTTAACTTTTTTTCCCTGGAATTTTTTTTTCTTCATACCTAAAATAGCTTGAATGTAACTCTACACCCTTGCCTCATTTAGTATGCGCTCTTCTATGAATATGCAAATGAGCCCTGCCTCCACTCACTCACACCAGCTCAGAGATCCACTTGTTGTCGATCACACGTTGACATGATTGGTTACAAGGTAGTTTGTGACGTCAGAAACACCGGCGATTTCAAACCGCGTTTTTGAGACCGTCTTTGGTTCACCGCAGGTTTAAGGAGAAAACACCCAGCAATGGTGTTGACTCATGAATTTGCCCATGGTTTGTCTTTAAACATATTAAAAACACCACATAGACATATAAACAAAATGAAAAGCTTGATTTTCACCACAGGGGGACTTTAACAAGTTCTACATTTTGCCTTACATTTTCTTTTTGTTGAAAATCTTAACTGAAATGGGTTGCAAATGCTGTAATCTAGCAAAGAACTGCCACTTCGAGAGGAAGAGACTGCCTGAACGACATGTAAAACAACCAACCGCAGTATGTTTTGCTTTATGTTTAATGCTATTTAAAAATTAGGCAAACTGTGGTTGGTCGCTTAACATTTTTTCCCATCTAAGTAGGCAGTTTTATCTGAAATAGATTCATATTAGATCCATCTTCATGACGGTTGTACAGATTTTTATAAAAAAATTTACAGAAAATAGTGCATAGATTGTGAGATCAGAATATCTAAGTATGCGACTGTTTAAAGTGTAACAGACTTTTGTCTTCAAATGTTAAGAAACATTTCCTACTAAAGCAAAAGCATATCCATATCAGTGGGAGTGGCCTTGGACAGCAACATGCCCAGTGCATTATGGGTGTTGAAGTTTTCCTACCCATTTGGCAAAAGGGAAAACAACAACCTTTTTTCTCAGGTAGCACATATTTCAAAAAAAATTTCCGCCTTTCTGCTATATAGGCAGCCAAGTTTTATTGAAAGCCCATTTTGCCAGCAGTGAAGTACCGCTTTAACTCTAATGATTGGAAAACAAAGCAGAATTTACAGTTCTACTCATAGTTTACATGATGCAACTAAGTATTTTTAAAGATTTGACACCCTTAGCCAGAAAAACGACCTGTTTTATGATTAGATCTCCATAAAAACTCTGAATCAACTGAATCAACCTGCTACCTTATAAACTATAGGCTACCTATGTAAACTATCCTGCGACTACAATTATATTTCCAATCGGAACAAAACGTGACGTCTGAGACTATTTGGACATAAACGTGATGTGCCGACTTTATTTAGCCACTTAAGCACTTATTCACTTCCTGAATTCCTCTGAATCACACCAGCAGCTGTTTCCACATGAGGATTACTCTGCTCAAAGACCCTATTTGCATTTGTTTAGCTCTTAGAAGAGTTAAGCTCCCTCCACCCCGCAATCAAAATGCAAATCCAAATTGATATGAAGCGTGACCAATGGGAATTCCATGCATTAGACTGGGGAAAGAGGGATGAGAGGCCATATCTGAACTTTTCTTGATCTCTAATGCTTCAACTGTCCATCATGGACTAACTGAAAAAGAGTGCAGCAGGAATGAGTCCTAAAACCCAGAAACGATTTCTTCCGGTTCCATCGTTCTGAAGTCAATGGGGTTTTTTAATAGGGTTTACACTTATTTTTTTTTTAAGCTTGATGTCTCTCAAAAAAATGTGTCCAAATGAGACTACAGAGGTTGTCAGGGACATTAAACATCATCATGCCGAACAGGGCATGCACTTTCACAGCCTAATTTTTATAAACACACTCTTGCAAACTATTCTAACTCAAATTTTTCAGCTTGTACATTTTTAAATACAGATTTGAGGGCCTGCCGTAAGCTTAAAGTTGGTGACACTGAAGTCTTGTGACCATGGTGTAGTTCGTTTATAGCCTATGTTTAGAACTTACTTCTGCCAATTGCAGAAGACTTTAAAATTTGTGTTCATTCATGAACAAAACCTGTAAGAATCATAAACTTTTGTTGGTCACAAAGCTTAATTTCTACAATAATCCAAAAGCCAATGGAAAAATCCTATTGTCCTGATGGAAAAATCCTAAAATCCTACTTTTGTCGAGGGCACCAGGTCATGCTAACTTCTAGATTGGCCTACAAAAATACATCATCCCTGCAACACTCTATATTGTTTTAAATGCTGACAAGCGTGCAACAGCCTCAAAAGCTTCCATTTCCAACACACAGACATCTCAAAAACAGTCCTTTATAAGAAAAACAAAAATATTCCAGATTTATACTGTAGCTTCTCTGAAGAAAACATGAGAGCTGCTAACCCAAAGGTGTGGCTATACAGTTTTCTATGGTGTTCTGAATAGACATTAACATGCTGTGCTGTTGCTAAGGTGTTCTGAGTGGTTACCAGGGCATTGCTATGCAGTTGCTGAGATGTTGGCATTTATATTGACAAAAAATAAGAAACTCTGATACACACATGCATGTATTATATTTAAAAAGAATGCGTTATTTATATATAACATATTTATATAACACATATATAAACAGTTTATACATGCAAATATTTTTAAAATATATACATGCATGTGTGCGTATTTATACAGTATATACAAAATTATTATACACAGTACACACACATATATTATGTAAACACAAACTTTTATTTTGGATGCGATTAATCGTTTCACAGCCCTAATTGGTGACGAACAGACGGCAGGGCAACAACTCACTGCATAATGGAGCCAGAATGCAGTTATAACGCCACCAAAATTCAAGATATCAGGCCAAAAATGCCCATGTGTGAGTTTTTGGCTCATTTATATCATGATATAATTAAGCAACATCACAAGTAACAAGCACAATATCACGCGAGTGGCGTTTTTGTCACAAACAGCAAGTTGCGTCTCCGAGCAACACATTGCATTGCTTTGTTTTTGAATGAATCAGCGTTTTGAACTAGTCAAATTAATAAATGACTTACTCATTTAGACATTTACTGCCACATACTACTAAACTTTTTTATTAAGTGTATCATTTCATTAAACAAAAAAAAAATTTTTTATTTCAGTATTAATAAAAAAAAACATTAAAGAGTATAGTTCACCCAAAAATGAAAATTCTGTCATCATTTATTCACCCTCATGGCCATTGAAGCCTAAAAGTTTGTGTAATAAAATCTATGTTGAATCAAATCCCCCAAAATGTTTTCTAAAGCTTCTTTTTGTAATGTCTATTTGATGCTTTTCTCATTTAACACAATAATGACTTTAAATGATCTTTTGGAGTAATTTCTTAGCCAAATTTGATGTGCAATTAATTAGCGTTTATTCGATTAATCACATCGTGTAATTAATTAGATACAATTTTAATTGCTTGACAGCCCTACTAACAACATAAAAGTTCTATAAAAGAACAGTAAAGATTTCACAGCAAAATGACACATGAACCACGATCTGAAGGAGCGTTTTTACAAGTATACTAAAAGATCTTTTACTTAAAAAGTATTAACTATCAATCAGATGACAGAAGGCATGTAGTTCACTTGTGTACAGAATATTTCTCAGTAAAGTTGATCATGTCAGAGGCCTTAGAAATTCCTGTATCAAATATGACACAGTAGGCTTTATAGGGTTAAGTACATTGAAACGTGTTGAAATTTAAACTGAGCTGACCCACTTTGCATTTGGAGGACTATCTATTTAAAACATCATCAGGATCCTATAGCATATCTCTAAAATAAACAGTGAGGAACCTTGCGATATACAATTTTAAGATCCAACAATGAATCTTTCATAACTCTGGGCAGGATAAACAAGCTCTCCCCTCACTGTCCCGATTCCATCACAGTAAATATCACATCATTTATCGAAATGTTTCTCTTTAATGTGGCCTGGTTCGTTTTCAGACCCACTGTGCTGAACGCAGCATTTGTTCTTGATGAAACGCAGGCTGCACATCTGCAAATCTCAGATTCCAATCTGGTGAGCGACTGAAGACTGCTCAATTGGAGCCGAATAGGAGTCAAAGTGTCACCGATGTGTACAGAAGTACGGGTGGCCATTTATAATTCAGCAGCTCCAGTTTGGCAAACAGAGACAGCAGGGGTACGTCAGTGAGGGGGAACATGACAGAAAATCCCTGTCGTGATGAAAAAGCCGATGAGAGGTCACGCGTCGCGCCTGCATCCATCTACATAATTATGTCAGAGTCGTGTGATGACATCTGGAGGATCTGCAGATGTTTCAACAAGTCATTATGAGAGCAATTGGAAAGCATGAAATTAAAATAGTCCAGTGGTTGGTTTATGAAGGTAAAGAATGATTCAAATGACATGGAAAGTGGTGGTTGCAATTCTCAAATCACATGCAATAAACCTGATGTCTGTCACTCAGTCCCAGAGTATGTGGTACAGTTATTTATAAAACTCTTTTAACTCTTGTTCGATCATTATAATCTCTGACCCGTGCCGTACAAAAGTCAAAAGACAATAACAGCAGGCAAATCTGCATTTATCTGCTACGCTTTACGTAAGTACACACACATATATACACAAATACACACACACACACACACACACACACACACTACTGATCAAAAGTTTTAGATCGGTAAGATTTTTTATGTTTTTAAAAGAAGTATCTTCTGCTCACCAAGGCTGCATTTATTTGATTAAAAACAATAAAATAAAATAAACAGTATTATTGTGAAATATTATGACAATTTAAAATGACTGTTTTCTATTTTAATATATTTAAAAAAAATGTAATTTATTCCTCAGATGAAAGCTGAATTTTCAGCATCATTACTCCAGTCTTCAGTGTCACATGATCCTTCAGAAATCATTCTAATATGATGATTTGATGCTCAAGAAACATTCATTATTATTTTCAATGTTGAAAACAGTTGTGTACAATTTTTTTTTTCAAAATTCTTTGATGAATAGAAAGTTCAAAAGAACAGCATTTATTTAAAATACAATATTTTCTAACATTATAAATGTCTTTACTGTAACTTTTGATCAGTTTAACTCATCCTTGATGAATAAAAGTATTGATTTATTTTATTTATTTCCCCCAAAAATAAAATAAAAATTCTTACTGACCCCAAACTTTTGAATGGTAGTGTTTAATGTTACAAAAGCTTTCCATTTCAGATAAATGCTGTTCTTTTGAACTTTCTATTCATCATAGCATCATGAAATAAAAATGTAAAAAACTGTTTTCAACATTGATAATCATAAATGTTTCTTGAGCATCAAATCAGAATATTAGAATGATTTCAGAAGGATCATGTGACACTGAAGACTGGAGTAATGATGCTGAAAATTCAGCTTTGAACACAGGAATAAATTACACTTTACTATATATATATATATATATTCACATAGAAAACAGCTGTTTTAAATTGTAATAATATTTCACAATATGACTGTTTTTGTTTGTATTTTTAATCAAATAAATGCAGCCTTGATGAGCAGAAGATACTTCTTTTAAAAAGTGATAATATATATATATATATATATATATATATATATATATATATATATATATATATATATATATATATATATATATATATATATATTAGCACTGCAATGGGTTTGCAACTTAGTATTGAGTTTCTCCATGCACAAATAAATCTGGATGAAGTTAGAACCATATAAGTTGGACCAACATCTTTTAAGAATCTTTTCACACTATGTGACCTGTACCAGATCAAGTGGAGACACTCGGTGAGGTCGGATTCTCGCACGCGGCCTGTGGGAGCAGCTGCTGTCGATCAGATGGTTAAAGATGTCTGAGGATTCGTGTATACTGCAGTATATAAACACCTCAACGGCAGTGATAAGTGATAGTAGCAACAAAACATGTCCTGCTATGGTTACTGCTATTATAATGACACACACAACATAAGCTCTCAATTAGAGAAAAGACAAGAGAGGATCAACATGAATCGAAAGTGACCTCATTTACTCTCCTAATATATGTCCCTGGTCTAATTGTGCGCATTATTCCCCCAAAAATATATATATTTATAATCAGTCATCAAAATGAAAGATAAATAAAACCTAATCCTCAACAAACCACTTGATAAGTGTCATTCATGTCCAAAACTTGAAAAAAAAGAAAGAAAATGTTGCAGTACTAAAATTGCAAGCACACAACAAAATTACTAAAATGTTAATACAATTTAAGAAATAATAGAAAATAAAGAATACATGAATACAATATAAATAATACAATTTAAACAGAAAATATAACAATAAAAGCCAATTCAAAATATTAATAATGCCATAATAATAAATAAATAAATGAGACCCTTTCATATCAAACACAAAATACTGTGCAAATACTGTAAGATTGTGAATAAAAACAATAGTTGTAGATAGGGCTGCACGATTAGGGGGAAATGTCATATTGTGATTATTGAGGTCAATATTGTGATATGCGATTGCGATATAACAAATGGTTTCACGAGTCAACTTGCTTGGTTCTCAAGGAAAATGCACACACAGATTAGTGATAATGTTGAAATGTGTATTTCTCAACTCAGACTAGCAACAACAACTAAATGCACAGTGTTTTCAAATTAAAAAAAATATTTTTTTTAATATTTGCATTACTGCAAACTTGTTATCGTCTCAAATAGTACAACAGTATAAAATAAATAGAACAATAAATAAGAACATTTGTTGATATTAATATTTGTTGATATTATGAAATAAGATATTTTGAACATTCTGTCCAGACAAACAGGGACATTTAAGCAGGATGTAATATTCTTTATATAAACTCAGTCTTTGGATCATTTTCTGAAATCACCCTTTGCTAACGGTGTATATGGGCATCATGTCTCATGCCAAGCAGTCCGTTATGGAGTCGGTCATTTACGTTTACTTTTTATGAATGAAGGTCAGTATCACTGATACTAATACAGCCATTGATGTCTGGATAAAAAATAACTTTTTTGACAACTCAACAACATACAGCATCACTAAATAATGTGTAGTAAAATATGCAGACTGGATCAATCTTTAATGTACTGGGTTGTATGGGAACAGCCAATTCAGAGAAAGATCATATTCATCTAATCCCTCCTTCACATCTCAAAAGTTTGAGATCAGCATAAAATAAAAGCCATCAACATTTCATTTCACCTTTGCCAAATTTGTGCTATGAACAGTGAAGGAAAGGTGATTTCAGTAGCACCTGAGGTGAGACATGACCTCAGTGAAGCAGAAAGACAACAGAAAGCGTCCAGAAACCCCACTGAGGTTTATCAAAATCAAGACATGGTTAATGATGACCCCACACAAAGCAGCAACACCCGACCAATTAACCCACAGTCTGACGAATAGCAGGCCTGCCTCAGTTCATTACCGTTTCATGAGATCTATCGTGCCATACGTTATGTGTCGTGAACATCAGATGAATGTGACCTTTATTTTCTGCTGTGCCTGAAGATGGAGGAAAGCGGGTCATGTGATCTGCTGTAGTTCACGCACAGGCGTTGAGAATGACCTCTTGCTTTGTGAATGTGCAATTACTCTTTGCACGTCCTGGCATATCTTGTGTGTGAGATGCAATAAAAATGGTCATGTACATTAATTTATATCAGCCAAACAGGTTGACAGTGATCTATAATTTGTATAATATTATGAGAGAATTTGTTTAAACTGGTTTATAGAACTGGTTTCCACAAGCTGTTCTAATCCTGACAGACTAGAGGATGGGGAAAAAAACGACAAAGGGCACATCAGATATGTTGGAATGAATCATGACATTGATGAGTGAACATGCAACTCAACAGTGGCATCTGATGAAAGCTTAACCTACAGATCCTCAACACATGTGATCATACAGATGGACTGAAATGCACATTTAGATCAGCATGTACAGATCAGATACCCTGTCATTTGTGTTCTCTTCAATATGAAGCAATGCTTCATGACGGACAGATTAAACAATATTTTGCTTTTTTTAAATGGTATATATTTTAGACACAAAGTAAAAAATATATAAAAAAATAAATATAAAAAAATGCTAACAGCATTGTCAATTTTTGAAATGATCTTTTTCAGATTTTATACTTTTTTGTGAATTTGCAAAAATAACAAATTAGATTCCAGTTAGCTTGTTTTAAAATGGAAGGAATGCAGAATTCCAATTAAATTCCTGAAATTGAAATAAATTTAAATTGTGGTATAAACAAGATGCAGCATTGCAGAATTAAAATGTAAAAGAGGATTTAGAATTAAAATGAAATTCAAAATTTAAGACATGCAAAGTTTGTAGGCAAAAAATTAAATAATGTTCATTTGAAAAAGCCTTGTTTGTTTGTTTAAAAAAAAAAGAGACAAAAAAGAGAGAGATAAGAAAATGAAAAGATAGACGTGACAAAAATATATGAAGTTTAATAAAATCACTTTGAGACTACTTTGTGTCACCCAAAAATGACTTCATTCCATGATGTTGACATTACAAGAATAAATTATGTTTGTTTAACTTAACTGATTCAAGTGGGACATATGTACATGATTAAATCATGTAAATCCAACACACTTTTTTTCTGTGTAGATAATGGATAGATACAGACAGACATATAGAGCGACAGACAGACAGACAGATAGATAGATAGATAGATAGATAGATAGATAGATAGATAGATAGATAGATAGATAGATAGATAGATAGATAGATAGATAGATAGATAATAGATAGATATAGACCGACAGATAAAAAGATACAGACAATAGTCTGTATAGCCTATACAGTGAAGTTGAGTGTGAGTGCTCATTTAAATTTCCATATTGTCTCAATAGCTATTATGAAACTGCAATATAAAAACAAGTCCATCCTGCTCACTACTGTATCAGAATAGGCCAGGATTAAAATCCCATATCTCCACAAGTCTCATATGTGCCCCCAAAGCGTTTACATCTTCTAATTCCCCATGACAGAAGTCATGCGCAGGACTGTGCTGTAATCACAGTGACTAAAAGACCATGAGACGCATCGGTGCTGACAGCTCCTTCAACAGCTCAAGAGCTCCAGGATCGATCAAAGTCTCTGTGCATTATCAGTGCTCTCAAGGTGCGAAAGTCTCCTCACAGTACAGCTGCACTCGTGATGTGTGTGTGCGCCTGTAAAGGGCTGATGAAAGGAAAAGGCCATGCAGGGAAGAGGCTGTAAACAAGAGCGTCTGATTGGCTGTTGGAAGAGCTCTCCAGCGGGCAGCACAAGAGCACTTGAGAGCGCAATTACTGCCAGAAATGATTCAGGATTCACAACGGCCCCAAAACAACTATGACCTGAAATACTGAAGGCTTCGTTTCGCCTTAATTAATGGAACATGAGCTGCAGTCAGCAGAAAGTAATGATGGAAATTTATCACTAATAAATCTTTGTAATGATTTATTACATCAAATTTGTGTCAAGCCATTTTGTAAACACGCTTAATTGCTTGACAATTGTGCATTTCAGAGAAGGTTTTTACAGCCTATAAGACCAAGTTCTATTCTTATCAAAAGACCAAAAAGGAAGAAAGATCAAAAACAAACAAAAAGACAGAAAGATTAAAAAGCACAAACATAAAGGTAGAAAGATTGAAAAATTACAAGATAGATAAAAATACAAACAAACTACGAGGTAGAAAGATATAAAACCACAAGATAGAAAGGTATAAAAACAAACAAACAAACAACAAGGTATACAAATAAAATAAAACTACTAGGCACAAAGATTAAAAAAAATTGGCTAAACGGTAAAAAAGATAAAAAACGTAGAAAAAGGTAGAAAGAAAACAAACAAAAGGTAGAAATATTAAAACAAATGATTAAATACTAAATATTAAAAAATAAATATTAGATAAAAAAAAGGTAGAATAAAGATAAAAAACAAAAACTACAAGGTATACATAAATTTATAAAACAAATAACAAGGTACAAAATTTAAAACAAACAAACAAGATAGAAAGTTAAATTAGAATAAAATGAAATTAGAATAAGTGTCTGTGACCTACAGCTGCACGATTAATCATTAAATGCTTGCGTTCTCGATTCAAACCCCCACGAGATCTCATTCCTAAATGACAACGATTCGCCTGTGCCTTTTAAACCTTTGACAAAATCACAGTGGAACATTCAGATCCGTGTTGGCAGTATATAGCAATAGCAATGAAACAGCTTCACAAACGCAGTCTTTCAACCACACAGTATCATTATTTCCGTCTTACAAATATTCCAATCGTATAGATTACATTGTTACACCAGTAGGTGGCGACAAGTGACTTAAAAAATTTGTTCGTCATTGAATCATTCATTCAAGAGATTCGTTCAAAAACGCTGATTCATTCAGTAATGAATCAAGTGAAGTATATGAGCCATTGAATCATTTTTTAAAAATAATTCAGATTAATTAAACATTTTAAATAGACAGAATCTAGGCTAATATTTTGTCAGATCCTTTTGTAAATTGCATGCTATTTTGTTTAATTGTCTGTTCAGAATTGTGGGAGAATCGTGATCTCTATTTGAACCAAAAAAAAAAAAGTGCGATTCTCAATTTATCCAGAATCGTGCAACAGCAATAAGCAGCAACCAACGAAACCATCTTGAACACTATGGCAAATGTTTAGCAAAATGCTAAAACCAATCAGAAGAGATAAGCAACTGCATATCATCACCCTAGCAACCAGCCACAATCAAATCATATAAAGACAATCATCTGGCTGACACCTTGTGTTAAATTACAGTAAAATGAACTGAAAAGTTCAGCTGTTTTAGTGCAAGAATCTTATCTAGATTTAAATTTATAATGTGTCATTTCATACACCCAAGAGTAGAGTCTTTAGTTTTTCGTGCAAGGCACATTTCTAACAGAAAACACATTTGCAGTCTACTTGGAAATCTGCAAGCACACAGAAATTTATACCGTCTGCTTGGGTTTAGACACACCCGCTCAATCTTGAATCTATAACCCGTCTGCTACAAACTTCATCAGGAGCTGACTGAAGCAGAGGAGAGCTGTTTCTAATAAATACTGGGTCCTAAAACATGGTGATCGATTCTCTTTGGCTCAAAGCTGGACAGTAATTGGTTCCCTGCTGCAAAATGATAAACGTATGCTGACCCAGTGCATCTCGTCTCATCTGATTGGGTTTTAAACATGTAACGCTCATAATTCAACATGATTTTCTGTCATGGAGTGTGTAAAATTCTGAAATGATGATTGATAATTGTGGTGATTTATTGCAATGGGGCCTGTTGCGGAGACACAGCAGTAAACATGTAAAAGTGTAAACGCGTAAAAGCTGTGTCCTCTGAAAATGTGTTTCAGATTGCATTGAAGATAAAAATCCAATTCACTATAAACAATTGCACTATATACACTGCTCAAAAAAATTAAAGGAACACTTTGAAAACACATCAGATCTCAATGGGGAAAAATGTCATGCTGGATATCTATACTAATATGGACTGGGTAATGTGTTATGAACGAAAGGATGCCACATCGTTTGATGGAAATGAAAATGATCAACCTACAGAGGATTGAATTCAAAGACACCCCGGAAATCTAAGTGAAAAAATGATGTAGCAGGCTTGTAAATTTTGCTGAAATTTCATTGCAGCAACTCAAAATGGTACTCAGTAGTTTGTATGGCCCCCACGTGCTTGTATGCATGCCTGACAATGTCGGGGCATACTCCTAATGAGACGACGGATGGTGTCCTGGGGTATTTCCTCCCAGATCTGGACCAGCGCATCACTGAGCTCCTGGACAGTCTGAGGTGCAACCAGGTGATGTCAGATGGACCGAAACACAATGTCCCAGAGGTGTTCTATTGGATGTAGGTCAGGTGAGCGTGGTGGCCCTTCAATGGTATCATTCCTTCATCCTCCAGGAACTGCCTGCATGCTCTCGCCACATGAGGCTGGGCATTGTTGTGCACCAGGAGGAACCCAGGACCCACTGCACCAGCATAGGGTCTGACAATGGATCCAAGGATTTCATCCCGATACCTAATGGCAGTCAGGGTGCCATTGTCTAGCCTGCAGAGGTCTATGCATCCCTCCATGGATATGCCTCCCCAGACCATCACTGACCCACCACCAAACCGGTCATGCTGAACGATGTTACAGGCAGCATAACATTCTCCACGGCTTCTCCAGACCCTTTCCTGTCTGTCACGTGCTCAGGGTGAACCTGCTCTCATTTGTGAAAACCACAGGGCACCAGTGGCGGACCTGCCAATTCTGGTGTTCAATGGGAAATGCCAATCGAGCTCCCTGGTGCTGGGCAGTGAGCACGGGGCCCACTAGAGGACGTCGGGCCCTCAGGCCACCCTCATGAAGTCTGTTTCTGATTGTTTGGTCAGAGACATTCACACCAGTGGCCTGCTGGAGGTCATTTTGTAGGGCTCTGGCAGTGCTCATCATGTTCCTCCTCGCACAAAGGAGCAGATACCGGTCCTGCTGATGGGTTAAGGACCTTCTACGGCCCTGTCCAGCTCTCCTAGAGTAGCTGTCTGTCTTCCTGGAATCTCCTCCATGCTCTTGAGACTGTGCTGGGAGACACAGCAAACCTTCTGGCAATGGCACGTATTGATGAGCCATCCTGAAGGAGCTGGACTGCCTGCGCAACCTCTGTAGGGTCCAGGTATCGCCTCATGCTACCAGTAGTGACACTGACCCTAGCCAAATGCAAAACTGGTGAAAAACAGTCCGAAAAGATGAGTAGGGAAAAAAATTTCAGTGGCCTCCACCTGTAAAACCATTCCTGTTTTGGGGGTTGTCTCACTGTTGCCCATCTAGTGGACCTGCTGTTAATGTCATTAACACTAAAGCAGCTGAAACTGATTACCAACCCCCTCTGTTACTTAACTGACCAGATCAATATCCCAGGAGTTTAACTGACTTGATGATATTCTCTGATTAAAAAGTGTTCCCTTTATTTTTTTGAGCAGTGTATTTTACTTCTTGCCCTCTCATATAAAGCCATTGCTGAATGCTGGAACAATAGCATTTGTGGCATTAGCCTAACCACAAAAACACATTTAAACTAGTCCATCTTTTGTCCGTATAAAAGAAAATATACTTCAAAAGTACTGCAGGTGAATAATATACATTGGGGGAAATAATTATTTGATCCCCTGCTGATTTTGAACACATTATATAAAGGTTATAAATTGATTTGCATTTCAGTAAGTGAAATAAGTATTTGATCCCCAAGCAAAACATGCCTTAGTACTTGGTGGAGAAACCCTTGTTGGCAAGCACAAAGGTAAGACGTTTCTTGTAGTTGGTCACCGGGTTTGCACACATCTCATACTCATCACCTGTATGAGTTTCTTTCTTCTGTTGAACACAAAACAAACTACAAACACAAAAAAACCCAAGTACTAAACAGTTGACGGCACCCATTGACTTCCATAGTAGTAAAAAAAAATTGGAAGTCTATGGAAGTCAATGGGGTCCATCAACTGTCTGGTTACCAACATTCTTTAAAATATCTCCTTTTGTGTTCAGCAGGAGAAAGAAACTCATACAGGTTTGGAACAACACGAGGGTTAGCAAATTATGACAGAATTTTCATTTTTGGGAGAACTATCCCTTTAAATTCCGACCCACAAATTTGAATTCTAAATGTGTTTCTGTAACCCACATTTTTCCTAAAAGAAAAAGACAATAGACTCAAAATTATGTTATATGTTAAATATCATTCTGCTGATCAAGCATAACTTGTATTGAACCTGGAATATTCCTTTAAACATTTTGAATCTACTTGGCTGTTTGATCAAAATGGTTCTTCTGAAAATCAACCTGGGATATAAACGAAAGGCTAAAAATGATCCTAGCCCTAAAGACCATTCATGGAAGGTCCAGCACCTCTTAGACAAATGACGCTCTATAATGCAACCTCCACAAATTTGTGGATTATCCATGATGGTGAACCATCTGTTAATATTCTGAAGCTCTTATGTAAAAGAACAAAAACATTTCCCTTTTAAGCACTTTTATAAAGCACTCAAATTTGTAAAGAATTAACAAAAGAAACCAAAAAGCGTACATGCCGATAAGTGTGTCAGCAGGTCTGCAGCTCTCTGACCATGAAGGTCTGTGGGATGAATCAGGTGCATTTGCAGAGCGACCAACAACAGTTACTCCATAAAAGCTTCCATTAAACAGTGCTCAAGCATGCATAAAGAATAGCACAGCGGTCACATAGTTCTGCACTGGCCCGCTGACGTTTAACTAGTACCATGACCACCTTCGGCTCTAGTGGCAGATTTGTTTGCCTGGAAGACTAATTCTCCTGATACAGCATATTAACATGAAAACAAAAATAGCTTGAGCTGAGAACACAGTTTCTGAATGTGATCAAGGTCACAGTAGCACGACTCATGGAGGAGAGAGAGAGAGAGAGAGAGAGAGAGAGAGAGAGAGAGAGAGAGAGAGAGAGAGGTGTGACAGCTGGTGCGAACATGGCTGGACCCATTCTCTTTCTTCCGAAGAAAAGATGGAAAAAACGGCCCTTTAAAAAAAATTTTTTTTAATCAGAGACAGACAGACAGACAAACAGATAGACAAATAGACAGACAGATAGAGAGATACACAGACAGACAGACAGACAGACAGACAGACAAATAGACAGACAGATAGACAGATACACAGATAGACAGACAGACAGATAGATAGACAGATAGACAGATACACAGATACACAGACAGACAGACAGATACACAGATAGACAGACAGACAGATAGACAGACAGACAGATAGATAGATAGACAGATAGACAAATAGACAGACAGATAGAGAGATACACAGACAGACAAACAGACAGACAGACAGACAGATAGATAGACAGACAGACAGATAGACAGACAGACAGACAGACAGACAGACAGACAGACAGACAGACAGACAGACAAATAGAGAGACAGATAGACAGATACACAGACAGACAGACAGACAGATAGATAGATAGATAGATAGATAGATAGATAGATAGATAGATAGATAGATAGATAGATAGATAGATAGATAGATAGATAGATAGATAGATAGATAGATAGATACTCTATGTAATTCCATTTAATGTAATTTCCTGTGGCTTTGGCCAATTCAAATTCACGCTCATGTATTGAACTCTTCAGTTCTGAATTGTGTCTGGTAGTCAGTCAGTTACATCACCGTTCAACTCTTCATTCAGCGGACACATGGGTTGGTTCCGAGAGAGCTTCTCAAATCACACAAAACCACCATTCTCCAGCGTTATTACAGGTGCACAACAAAGCTTCCTCTCTTTTGTGCGTTTCTAATGACATTTCCGCTTCAGCTTTTACCTTCTTTGCACCCACAAATTACCAGCATCTCGCGCTTTCACAGGCCCTCACGACAGCGGCACAGAAACGCCTTCCCTTTCAAGTCTTTCCGCTTTAATTGCGAGCCATGTGACTCGCATGCGTCTGTGAGCCGACGCGAGCGCGGCTATTCTCTCAGCCTGATTGAAATGCAGCGCACAGCGTCTAGACGCCGGGACCAGCTTTAGCATTGTTCAGAGCAGAATGGCCACAGAAAATGCCTGATTTGTGAACATCCAAGCAGGGGGAGAGGAGGACGTCGCAGGGGTTATGATGATGATGCGGCCTCATGGGTTATGGTGCGGTAATCCATCCAGCGAGGCTGTGAATGTGACCTTCACATAGTGAGTGCTTCAGTAAGCTTAAAAATAATAATAAATACGATGCCTGTCTGCACTCAGAGAGAAATATTTTTGTTTGCATAGATTAATCCTTCACCATTAAGTCTTTTATCACGTCTGGTCACCTAGAAGACCTCATTTCCCCTCTGGAGATTTAGGTCAGAGACACAGTGGCTTTAGAATAATGCATTATGAAATCATGTGTTGTTGTTTGTTATACATTCGTAAGGCATTTTAATTAATTTTATCAGAGTTTTATAAGGCAGCGGCGGTAGTTGAGCATGAGTTAATGTTAATGCTTTTCCGTCTGAAGCAGTGCTAATGTTGATTTTGCCATGGAACTATCATCAAACAAGTTTCTCAAACACAATGAGATGAGTCAATGTATGAGTCAATGCACTTTTGAACTTTTCAGTATAGCCGCCTAAAAAACTAAAAAAAACTTACTTTTATGTTGCAAACTGAGCTGGGACACAAGAAAACAAAACAGAACAAAATTAAATAAAATAACAATAGTAAAATGTTTCATAAAGCTTTTAAAAAAAATAAAACATTTAAACATAAGAGAAGACTTCATTTTGAAAATATTTTTTATTCATCCAAATAAATAGCCATTTCAAACCAATCAGGACTAATATGAATCACAAACATATGATACCAATCATAAAGTAATTGACATTCATTAAAGGAATAGTTCACTTCAAAATGAAAATTATGTCATAATTTATGTCATTACTCACCCTCAAGTTGTTTCAAACCTGTATGAATTTCTCTCTTCTGCTGAACACAAAGGAAGATATAACCAAACAGTTGATGGATCCCATTGACTTCCATAGTATTTTTTTTTTCCTACTATGGAAGTCAGTGGGGTACATAATGGGGTCTTGGTTGCTGACATTCTTCAAAATATCTTCTTTTGTGTTCAGCAGACATCATAACAATAATTTTTAATTTGATTATGCTGTTCGCAATGCTTCATTGGATTGTAGTTCTTTCCTTCACTAAAACCGATAAGTACACCGTCTTGTACTTTTGTCTTTTTGTCCAACTTTTGCTTCAAATCAAAGTTTGTGGTGTTGTGATTCACCTTGTAGCTGACTGACTTGGTTCGTGGCTTATTACTCTTTAACGAAGACTAATTTCAAATATTCCCTATGGGATAAATAAATGAAAAAAATACTCCTGCTAAAAAAGGGGGCGGGCACTGTTGCACTCTATTGGTGATTGGCTCTTCTATTTAGTGCATTTTGTGTTGCACTTTCTCACATTCATAGTATTTACAGAAGAACTGAATCAACACTGAACTGACTTCAGCTGAACTGTGACACTGTTTTCTTTTAGAGCTGCTGTAGAGCAGAAATGAACTGTTTGGATCATTGCATAATTTTCCTGTTATCACTGCAAAGCTGCTTTGAAACAATCTGTATATCTAAAGTCTTGGGTATTACTAACCTATGGCTTAACCATCACTCTGCAGCCTTACAACGCCTTCACAATCCGTCTGCCTTGAAAGAGTTAAGAGCATTTGCACTTAAAATCAATTTCTCTATGGAGAAAATGCATGGGATTTTAACTTCCAGACCCTGAATGTAGCGCTCTGTAAAGCTAGCTCCCACATGATACATGAAGATATACTGGTCTGTCATTCGTGCTGCTTATCCAATGAAGCACAGTTTATCAAATAACTTCCATTTTGCTGACGTTCAGCTTTTCAGAACTGCAACAGATATGGACAACTTTTCTTTTGACCTATATCTTCATATCGCCTGTGGTCTCAAGAGACAAAATGTACATGGAAAGCACATTGCTGCTCCCTCTCGCTCAACACTGAGCATGTTCTACAGGCGACATTTCAATGTGTGGAGATGTGACAAAAGAGGAGGATATATATATCTGGATGCAAGAACAAGGTTTTGGTTTCCATTAGCGTGTGTGTGTGGAGGTGAACAGAGGACAGGTGGTGGGCTAAGAGTGTTGTGTGTTGAGTAGAGGTGCGAGACGGGCCCGTATGCCCGCCAGACGGCTCAATTTTCCCGTCTTGAGCTCCCATTTGGGAATTTGATTGCACAAGGAACGTGTGTGTTTACTAGGGTTGAGAATCAGTTCCATCTTTCAAAACAGACTGCAACCGAGTCATTTTTTATTTTTATTTAAAAAATGCAAAACGCATTCTAGGGTTAGTTTGAAGTAATTATAATGTGTTTTATATAAAATAAATCAAAGACAGACCGATCAGCACAGAGCAGAAGTTCATTTTCTTCCAAGGTATTTTTATATTGCTTTGCAGTACAAATATCTAAGCATTCTTTTAAAGTCACTCTGGTGAAAATCAAGCTTTTAAATGTTGTTTATATATCTATGTGGTGTTTTTAATAAGTTTTAAGACAAACCGTGTGCAAATTCATGAGTCAACACCATTGCTGAGTATTTTCTCCTTAAAGGGGTGGTAAAACGCCTTTTTTCGAAGGCTTGATTGTGTTTGTGGGGTGCACTGTAACATGTGTTCATGCTTCGTTTTTAAAAATTTGCATTATTTTTCACATATTTAACCATTATTCTACACTGCTCTGTCCCTCCTTGTAAAAACGGTCGGATGATTTCCGCGTTCTATGAAGCCCCCCCCCCTTCAAAATACGCAATGGGCTCAGATTGGTTAGCTGGCCCAGTGTGTTGTGATTCGCTAACCGCCAAGTGCACGTTGTTCGGAAACGTCACGCCCCCTTATCGTTACCGGTAGTTTGTGCTTCAGTAAACAACGGCGTCAATATCGCCATACCAGTTTGATGCTGAATCAGACCCAGAGAATGTTAGTGGAGAGGATCGAGCAGAACCTGTTCAAGAACGGCTGTTAAAGGACGTTTCAGAAAGGTATGTTTTTTAAGACTGCAGATCGCTATATGACACTGTTACTTTTGTATATTTAGAACGATTGTAGCTAAATATCTGTCGCCTGAACTATTAATCCAATACGAACACTAAACATTGGCTTTACAACAGTAACCAAATCAAACACAAAACCATGTTTAGCATGCCTGTAGAGATAAACAAGCATGTAGATAAACAATACATAAAAGCTATAATCAAAGAATAATTTACACTGATCACATAAACGACAACAACCACGAACATTCCAAGTTCGCTGCGCTGGTGATATGTTTGTCGGATAAGTATGAATTAACGTTAGCATTTAACAAACTGGTTTGTGGAGCCAAACAGCGTTGTCCTTCGTTTACTTCCTTGCTACAACGTACAATTAACAATACGAACTATTACAGGAAAACACGATGACGAAAAATAAATCATACTTACAGGTTGTGGCCCGTAAACAGTTTCTGTTTTTAAAGTTGGAACTGCTCCATCTTTCAGGACTAGCCGTTGTGCGAATCCTTCATCGGAGGAGGGGTTTATGTAAATATTGGGCTTAGTGATGTCAGCAAGCCCGCAGGAATGTCGTGTAGTCCCTACTGCCCGTTTTTTGTAGGTCTTAGAAATTGATTTCTTTAAAAGCAAATATCTCCCTTTGCTTTAAACTTTGAAAGTTGTAACTTTGCAGATGTTGTTTATGCTCAAACAGCAACATTACACACTAACTAAAGTTAGAAAAGTGAAATCGTGTTTTACCACCCCTTTAAAACTGCAGTGAATCAAAGACGGTCTCAAAATCACTGTTTGAAATCGCTGGACGTCACAAACTACCTTGTAACCAATCACGTCAATGAGTGGATCTCTGAGCTGGTGTGAGTGAGTGGAGGCGGGTCTAATTTGCATATTCATAGAACCACATATACTAAATGAGGCAAGGGTGTAGAGTTACATTCAAGCTATTTTAAGGCTAGAATAATTTTTTTCAAGGAAATAAGTTTTAAATATGTTATTTTGGTGATCAAAGATGAGTTTTAAGGGATAAATATATTTATTCTTAATGCAAAATGTTGTTTTATGAGAAAGTTATTCAAATTAAGTGCGATTTATGCTTAAAAGTAAGGGGAAATATCTGCCAATGAGGAAAAGTGAATTTAAATTTTAATCAATTTATTGATTTTAACTCAATTAAATGCTGAATTGAAAAAATATTTTAATTTGAACGGCAAAATAAGACAAAATACAAAGTAAGAAAACTTTTTTTGCAGTGTGAAGTTGATTAAACAACTGATATCTGGCCATTTTGAGAATATAAAATAGTCAATAACGTGCCTGGTTAGTTGATAAACTCATTAATCCAGTTCAAAATCTAAATCACAGGATTGCTTTTGGAAAATAATCATTGTTTTATCTTAAAATTTCTCATTTGGAATTGTATTATGTGTATATTTACCAACCACCATTCAGCATAGTGTTTAGATCAGTATCACATCGGTTCGCTACTAAAAGCAACAAGTCTCAGGCATGTCCTTATTTAGATAACTAGACAGCACATCCAACTCAAACGCTCCTGTCTCATCTTATGGAAAATTTCTTTGTGCCAAGAAAGGGTTCTCAACGGGACGGACGTGCCATGTGCACGTCCCACATGCGAAGAGATTGTTCTGTCCGTCCCAGCAAGAGAAACCGTGGCCGCATTATGGCTGCACATTCTGCTCGCCTTCGAGCTAAATCATACAGAGACCCCAGGCATTCGTGTTGTCATGGTTACATGGCCTAAACCAGCAGGAAGGGAGCATATGAGCCGGCTTAGATGGGAAGAGAGGAAGAGGTGTGAGGGAGAAGTGTCGGACAAAGCCGATTACTTTCTCTCCTTCAAGCCGCCGCAGCGCTGATGTGAAGGTGTGAGAGTGCAAACGCTCTCTGCAGATGCAGTGTAATCCCTTAAAAAGCATGATCACTTTAGAAAAGAGACATCTAACAGATCAAAAACAACCACAGAGTGTCAAATTTCATTATTGTATTTTTTTTAAACTTGGAACCTATTTCAAAGTTTGCGCTCTCGAGCCACCAAACACCGCTGATGTGCAAATGAACAGCCAGAACGCATTAAGTTTTCTGTTTTCAGTTAGAACGGTGTCGTGTCAGCGGCCCCTAAGTTAATAACTAATGATCTTTGCAACGGAAGTGAATCAATCAAAAACATACTTTAGCTGGATAATATCCTTTTTCTAGAGCTGCTGTAAAGCCAAACAATCTGTTACTTTAATTTCCTATTATCACTTGCTGCGTTTCCATTACCCTTCAAATTGTGCAAATTGAAATTGCGAATTGAAAATACGCTTAATGGAAACACGTAATTTTCGCAAAAATGTTTTTACGCTCGCATGAGGTGGTTTTCAGGCAATTCGAAACAGAAATATTTCGCAAAACTGCAATGGAAACAGTTTTTGCGCATTTACAGGTCACCTGACGTAGATGACGCGGTATGTTTGGACAGAATACGAGACAGAGTTCTTTATTAAATTCATAAAAGGCAAAAGAATTACAGGAATACTGGATTCTAAACCTCAAATAAATGCCACAATCAAGACCTCGAAGCAGAAATGAGGGAGAAACACCCAGAAACACCTTATATGTGCCGCTCTCAAGTATAATAAGGGTAGCTACTAGCTCCTTACCATTAATGCTTAGAAAACACACATACATCTCCTTCGATTAATAATAATGGCCAGTGCAGTGGCTGGGATTTAGCACATAAACCTACCAACGTCCGTCGCCATGATTTTTGGAATGACTGATCGCGAGAGGAAAAAATAAAGTTTTAGTCGCTTAACATCGGTTAACGGAAACGCCGTCATTTCGCAATCGTTTTTTGTCGACATTTATAAAAGAAAAAAACCCGCAAAAGTTTTGCGCAAATCTGTAATGGAAACACGCCTACTGTAAAGCTGCTTTGAAACAGTCTATATTGTTAAAAGTGCTATATAAATGAAGGTGACTTGACTTGCTTGTAAATGCCAGATGATAAAAAAACAAAATTCTAAATATTACAAAAAACTAGGGATGCACGATATATCGGCCACCATATCGGTATTGGCCGATATAGGTTCATTTTTAATGTTATCGTTATCGGCCCTATAAAAAAATGTGGCCGATATCTTAAAGGGATAGTTCACTTTGAAATTCATTTTTGGTATGTTTTAGGGCATCCAAGATGTAGGTGTCTTTTTTTCCGCGGTAGTTTCAATTTTGATATTTTTAGGTCAAACCGTTCTTGTCTGTCAGTCATATAATGCAGGTCTATGGTCACGGTCTCAAAACACAAGCACAGAGTCCAAATTAAAACAATTCCCCGTCGTCCAAATTAAACAATTCCCCATCGTAAGTACACATTGATGGCCTGAGACACGAAACGAGCGGTTTGTGTGAGAAAACGAACAGTATTTATATAGTTTTTACCTCTTATACGCAGCCACGTCCAAGTGATCTGAGGGCGCTCGTGCATCCTGGTGTGTGACGTGTACGCAGACTGGTGCATAGATATATATACACTAGATGTCGCTTTGTCTACGGCAGTTCATTGGAACGAATGTCTTTAAGGTGACATCTTGTGTATATATCTATGCACCAGTCTGCGTACACGTCAGATCAGATCACTCGGACGTGGCTGCGTATAAGAGGTAAAAACGATATAAATACTGTTCGTTTTCTCACACAAACCGCTCGTTTCGTGTCTCAGGCCATCAATGTGTACTTACGATGGGGAATTGTTTAATTTGGACGACGGGGAATTGTTTTAATTTGGACTCTGTGCTTGTGTTTTGAGACCGTGACCATCGACCTGCATTATATGACTGACAGACAAGAACGGTTTGACCTAAAAATATAAAAATTGAAACTACCGCGGAAAAAAGACACCTACATCTTGGATGCCCTTGAGGTAAGCTAAAACATACCAAAAATGAATTTCAAAGTGAACTATCCCTTTAAAGCCGATAAATAATGGATTATTTCCTTCAGCTGAAGCACTTCAGATACGCACTGTTCACCATGATGGTTTCGAATTGCTTGAAATATGATTGAAAAAAGGAAAATACAGTTAAGTGCAACACAAGTCATTTAAGCTATATTAAATTATAACGAGAACATCATTATAATTGTGTGCTTGGGACATGGATTTTAATGGTGAGACTTTTGTTTTTGTAATCAGGCTCTCAAAACTTATATAAAAACGTGGATTTAGATTTATCGGCAAATATATTGGTTATCGGCTTTCAAATGTAAAGAATTATCGGTATCATCCATATTTTTTATATCGGTGCATCCCTACTAAAACTATAAAAGTATACTACAAATATACGAATTAAATCACCAATATTGTGCATCACTAGGTCTGTTCTTATCTAAGGGTATTGCCATCAAAAAAATATGACAAAAAATTCAAATACTGAACTCATGGTGCAAATTTAGTAACAAATGAGGCAAGTATTACTGTGAGGGTAAATCCTTCCTTACACACAACAGCTCAGGCTGGCATTATTATTCTGTGAAGAATGGGGGTCAAACACGGCATGAGCTTTACACCTCAAACGTCCTTCTGAAAAGACACACACAGCTGTCAGCTGTGAGGAACCGAGGGGCCGCGGGCCCCATTCACAGATTAGCTTCTGCTGGACACCTCCTGTCTGAAAGAGCTCGATACTCTCAAGAGGAGCCGCAAACTACGGGACGATCGGTTTCTCTGAAAGACGGCGGTACAGTACAGATGAGCGCTCTATTGTTTTGGAAGTGGCAGCGGGGATTTGTCCAATTGGAGGGTTTTGTATGACAGGACACTTCCCTGGGGCCCTGGCTCTTGGAGACAAAGGAAAATATTTACATGTGAATTCAGCGGTAAAGTACATTACGGACACTGAGCAGGGTTGTCTTCTCCATCACATGTGAGTTATGTTTCGGAATATCGAGTGTAAAATGAACACTGACTGATATCCCGCTGAACAAAATGAGCCTGGGATGTGAGCAGAAAAGGCGAATATCACACATTTAGTGGCTGTTGCGGCCCCCAAAAGAAGTGGAAAGAGATTTGACAAGTGGAATATAATGAAAATGACAATGAAATTGGATGCTGAAAGCTTCCCAAAAAAAGCTACAATAAAAAGATGAAACCAACCGAACATGACTATAAAAAAAAGAGCTAATTTTAAGAAAATAACTTGATTAATTGAAATTAAATATGTATATTTAAATAAATGTGATATATAATAATTAGGCAAATAATGCAAACAAAAGATCATAAAGAGGTATTTAGATTTTATTTTAAAATGTTATATTTATATTATATATTATATTATATTTCATTTTATTCTTTGACAGAAACTTTTAGGCTATCTGCTATTTACTGCACTGACTCAGCATCACAATTTTTGTCAGTTCATGCATTCCCTGAGAATTAAACCCATGACCTTTGTGTTGCTAGCGCAATGTCTGACTGTTTTGACTCTTAGGGCCAGATTTACTACTGCACATGATCTACTGACGACATGCAAATGAAAGAACACAGACTCAGACGGATCATTTCCATAATGACCAACACAATCTACCAAGAGCAGCGCAAATTAGCGTCTGGTTTAAGACATGCTTTTTTGGGTGTTAAATAATGGCTCAAACACCAGTAAACTGACTAGCGCAAACCTTAGTAAATCACCTTGAATGATTGATTTAAATACTCTCCTCCCATAAATGTTGTTTCTGAAAGGGAAACTCAGACAAATGCGTGCAATAAGATCAGCCACAAAAATAACCCTGTTTGCGTGTATTTAGTAAATCCTGACAGTCGTTTTTTAACACCAAAAGAGGGTTTTCGCTGGCGCAAGCTGTTAGTAAATCTGGCCCTTAATCTTAACTCTTGAGTCTCAAAAAAGAAAGCCGTTTTCATGTCATCTCAACAGTGCTAAAGCACTCACGGCTGTAAGTGGATGGATTTGCCAGTAGATTAACTCTTGACTCTTTACAGCCAGAGATGTGCTGGACATCAACTGTGTCCGTCCGCCGGATATAATGGCCGTCTGCCAGCGGAAACCAGAGGCACTACAGAAGGGAGATAACAGCTTTCACCCAAGTGGAAAGGATTTGTTAGTCCTCAAAATAACTTCTTATTATGATCTTCCACTCTGGTATAATGATCCCTGTGTGACTGTGATCATTATGAGAACTGTCAATATCAACTTCAGCACACAACTTGTGACTTAGCCTACTTTTACAAGCTAAGTTTTAAACTATGACTTTAACACAAAATTAAAAGGGTGATAGTTAGGGAAGCTTTCACAACTGAATAAAAAAATGAAAAAGGTCATTTCAACCTTTTATCTCACAATTCTCACTTTTTTTTCTCCCAATTCTCACTTTTTTTCTCAGAACTGCGTGATATAAACTCGCAATTGCGAGTTATAAAATCAGAATTGAGAGATAAAATGTGTTTTTTCAGTGGCGGAAACAAGTTTCCACAGATAGTTGATCACATTTGACAAAATATTTTGAAAGCAAACATTTATTTCCCAATAGCAAACCCCCACTGATTAATTGTACTATAAAATGTACTAAAAGAGCAGAAACGTCAATTCAAAGAAAACGTAAAATGGGTCGATTTTTATTCCACACGGTCTTTAAGCATGTTTGTTGTGTGTAGTACAAATGTATAGATGTTGAGGGTTGTTAAATAGCGACTCTTGTGTTGAAGAGCTCTTCTGAGCAGCCAGCCAGTAACATCATGACACACAGCTGTGTTTGCTCGGCATTAAAGAGGATCTCCATCCCATCTGTCTCCTCAGAAAACTATAAACAGATGCTGAACATGGTCATGGAGCTAAATGACCCAGCCTCTGAACAATTACCAGCTAAAAGGGTGTACACAACATCCTTATAACTTATGTGTATGTTTAGTGGATTCAAACTAAAAAATTTAACCATAAAGTACCATTGTTTTAGAGAGCAAAATACTTAAGATTCACTCCCTGAATGGCATTACTATGCAAAGCGAGAATAAAGTAGCTTCAGTGTTTGGAAACAATCAAATCAACTCCCAGTAGGACTGGGCCGTATGACCATATATAAATGCTCTATCATTTAAACTTCAAAAATGGGCTATTTCACAATTAACAGTTTAGTATTAAAAAAAAGACAAATGTATTATACACACACACACACACAATTCACTAGTTTATGCAAAATGACTGACCACTGCATGATTATGTAATATTTGAAAAAAAAAAAAAAAAAAAGTTTGTATATATATATATATATATATATATATATATATAATTATTATACATACATACCATACACACACACACACACACACATTTCTTCATTCAATCCAAAAATAATTACCACCATGGTTATTTAGTACCATTACTGTGGTTACCATTATTAAATTACTTATACTGTGACATAAGATTTTGGTACTAAAGGGACATTATAAACTTGCCTGGTATCGTAACAGAGTGAACCGAAGTAGTCTGTCATATCTCAATCAAACACATCCACTCCAGCTCGGGCTGTTAGGTCATTTACAACAATCCTTTATTATATTAACTGTTTTACTAACACAGTAAAACCGTAACGCTGCATGTGCCTGTTCAAAGCATCCATGCAGAAAGACAGAGGCCGACAGCAACATAAATTGATTGTGCGACGAGGCAAATAATGAAAAAGACAGCAGCCATCAAATGGCACATCCCAATTTGCCATAATGCCTTTGGACCAGTTACATCCATCAAAGATGGTCCATCAAGATCGATTTGATGCAGAGTATGTTCTACAATTTAATCTATAGGCTAATCTTTACTCTACTCCAGTGTTGTTGAGATGACTGTACACATCATGGTTTTTATTTTTGGTCATAATGGTAGAACTTGAGTACCAGCATAACCCAAGCCATTTCCAGAGCAGGCCTTTGCAAAAATGGCTAATTTGAAGTAAACATGCAGATGATATGAGGCAAAATTATAACTAATCAATTAGGAGATTACCAATTAATATTACAGTTCTTCTTACAGTTGATAATTATCAGAAATAACCAGTTAGTGGCACTAAAAGCACGTTTATTTTATCGAAAACAGATGAACGTGAATCTAGCAACATATTATTACGTTCGTTGGTTGTATTGCAGGAGTTTGGAAATTAAAAATCTGATGAATGGCACTAAAAGGTTAACGCTCTTTCACGTTTGAAAATAACATAGCAACTACACTAAACCCAATCGGTAGAGTCAACAAAAGCTAAAGTGGGATAAAAACACATTTTCTGAAGCAACCGTGCCATTTTAGCTGCTTCTGCAAGTCGTCGAGCTCTACAACATACCCGAGCGCTCCGCATCGCAAGTGCAAATACGAGCTACCGAACAAGTTTAGTACGTCAGACGGCCTGTTTACACCTGGTCATTTCATGCGTTTTTACTGATCGGATAGCTATCTGATTTGTTAAAACGGTTTCATTTACACTTGCCCACATAAATGTGTCTCTGCAAAACGAATATAAATCCGATCTTCAATTCCCCTGCTATGCAAATTTGACGGAGTTCACGTCAGCGAAAGCAACACATTAAAACAAAATATACATGTAAAAACATAGCAAAACGCATTTGATTTATCATCAGCTAGTTTCAAGATTAAAGACCACAATAGGAGAGAGACTCTCCTGGTATACCAGACATCAGCACTGGTAAGATAATTTAGTCTCACTACATTTAATGAAGATGATTGTTTTGAGCGTCTGCGAATTTGTTTCATTTGCAGCTGTTTGCGCGTTGGCTTTCAGAAGAGATACACAGCAATTCATCTGCCGTCATATCTGGATATAACATGTCATATGGCCTATAACACGCTCTTACACGTTTACTTTTTTTATATATTTTGGGAGGAGTAAAATCTACATGTGGTTTCAACAACCAGATGCATTTGCACTTTCGTCTCGAATGCGTCTCAGACCACCTCTTGAAGTGGTTTAAGTGATCAAATTTATCTCTGTCTCAAAAGAGCTTCGGAGGGCATTTACACCTGGTCTTTTCACGATCGGATAGCTATCCGATCAGAGAAAACGCATGAAGTGTCCAGGAGTAAAGAGGCCCAGAGAAGCCTAACATATGGAACTGGTTATGTAGGTAAACGTCAAAATGTATTAGTTTACAAAACATGCACTACAGTAAAAGTATTTTGAGATCATAGTATTGTGCAAGGAACCACGCAAAAATAAGTCTTTAATCAATAATCTGCCCGTAATCATAATTTGTCTTCATTTCAGCTGGAAAGTGCGTTGAATTGAATGTATTGGTGTGTTTTTGGAGTTTTGCAGAAATGCAGGTAGAGGCAAGTTTTTCCAATAAGCCTGGGTTATCATTTTAAAGGCAACATGGACATCAGAAACCACTGCTGATGAAGCAACAAAGTTGAGCAGATATTATGCAAATGTACAGTGATGTGAAGACCAATGGGAGTTCAGAAAGCGGAGGTCATCTGATGATAACAGTTAGATATCATAGACAAGTAGGAATGCCAATGGTTGCATTTGAAACTATTAACTTATTCTGGAAAACAAAATCAAATGCAAATCATTAGATCAGTTTTGCAGAGGCATGTTTATTTGATAGCACTCTGCTTTCACATGCATCAGGAACCAAATGTAACTTTGAACCATTGACAATACTGTTGAGACTCGATTCAACATACCGCACAAGGAAAGATGACTAGCTTCTACTTCACACCATCTTAAGACTTAAAAAAACAGCTCTATAATGTCCAATCAGATGTCTAAGTGGGTCTAAAGAGCTGCTGTTGTTGTAAGGCCATAAGTTCATGTGAAATAACGCTCATATTGGGTGGTAATCCTTCAAAATCCATTAATCTTAAAGCGTTCGGGTCACAGCTGTGAGTTTGGATCACCCCTCACCCTCGGGTCACCCAGAGATCAAAACGCACCTCCATTCAGAGAAGCAAGAAAAAACATTTATTTGAGCGCAGAAATTAAGGAGTGAATTTCATTCTGTAGTAAAATCTGGGACGAGTTAAGTGCCAACCAAAGGATAAGGGGTTGGTTTAAAAAAACAAAACTTAAATACAAAATCTTCTCAAAAGAGCTCTGATGTCTCTCCGTACAGTGTTTCTGTCAGACTTGTTCAGAAAACACATCTCTGATGCCCACTCCGCTCCGCTCTGTCCCAGCTTAAAACTGACAGGAGAACAGATTTACTCTGATTTTAAAAAAGCAAAGACTCCAAAACATGATGTAGTTCGTCCTGAAAGGACGGGCCATTCGAGGAAAAACTTCTAAAATGTCTCTGCGCCCGCTGCCAGACAGAAACCTGAGAGAAATGTTAAAAAAAAAAAATCACAAAAACCCTTTGCTCAGATCTAATAAAAGGTCAGCGGTGACTCATGAAATGCTTTCCAGAATGCTGCACTTTACAGATCGTGCATGAATCTTTCATGAACATTATCCAGTGGAGAATCAGTGAACTTCTGTTCTCTCCATCTAAAGAAAATGCAGATCTGCATGGAAGTCAACTGATTAAAAATCACTCCAAAATCAAAGTCATCAGTTACTCACCCTGTGTTGTTGGAAAACTTTGCAATTCATTGTGGAACAAGTTGCATTTAATAACATTAACTGTCAGTCAAGCTCCAAAATGCCACTTCTGTGATGAACAGAACTAAATGCAACTCATATTCAATGAAAGTCTTGACAATATAAGTAGATGATGATTGATGAGGAATTTTTGTGTGTTTTACAACCTCTAATGACCTACATAAATTGAAAAACAAAAACTGAACTGGACAAAATAAAGTCCAGCTGTACTTTTTCTACGGAGCCCCTAAAGGGACATGGTGAAAAAAACAAAATGAGAATGGAGGAAACATTATTTGTCAATGTTTTTGCATTCTCTCGCAAATGTTTTGCATTCCCCCGAGAAACCTTGCTTTCGCTCGCAAAGAACACAAAAGGTTTGCGAGCGAACACAAAGGTATTGCGAGGGAATGCAAAGGTATTGCGAGGGAATGCAAAGTTTCTCGGAGGCACGCAAAACATTTGCGAGAGAACGCAAAAACATTGACTTATCTAATTTTTTCCCCCACCATTTCCCTTTAGGGGCTCCGTATTTTTCCTCTGAGTGAATATCCCGCTCTCTTCACAAATCGGTAAAACTGTTCCTAAATGTTTTATGGTAGGAAAATTGATACCTTAAACTTGTTTTAAGCCCCTTAGTTAGGCGTTTTGTAACACGACTCACATATGATGTACAAAAAACGATTTAGCAACCGCCCGGCGTGCCGACATCCCACATGGATCCGAAAACGAGATCTGAAAAGCCCCCAAAAAAAACAAAGCTCCAAAACACAGCTTAACCAGATTAGTGGCTTTGTCAGAAAACATAGTTTCAACAATACAGCTCAGAAGGCAAAACAGCATGTCAACAAGTCGGGCGATTTGAAGAGATATTAATATAAAAGGTGAGGGATGAGTTATCCATTGAAGTACAATAGGGTTAGCTGTGAGTTCAACCAATTTCCTAAAGTATAGTTGCATAACAGCACAAAGCACTTCAACCTCAAGTTAAAAGTGTGCCATGTAGAATAAAAATCAGGATGCTGCTTCGTAATGTAAAGAGACAGGCTCCTTCTGACTCACTAATGAAGCCAGAAAGAATAAGCAATTGATGCCTTGATCCCTCTTGCCACATGCCACAAGGACCTGCTCACCCTGACCAGACAGGATTCATCCGTTGTGACACGCGCTTCGGTTACACAAGCTTTTTTTGGAAAGACTAGTTTGGAAAAGAGCATTTCATCTAAGCATATGCCAACACAGCACCTCCATTCGTAATGCAGGTCAGACAGAATACAAGCAGCGTTTACAATCAAGTTTATACATGATCTACTTCGCCAGACACAAATGTTGAGGTATAGTTCATTTAAAAGTCGATTCTACTCACTTTGGCCCTGTTTACAACTGTTATTAAGGTGCGTTGATACCATACTATGCTTTAGGAAATTGCTCAGGTTGAACTCACAGCTAACCCTATTGCACTTCAATGCATAACTCATCCCTCACCTTTTATATTAATATCTCTTCAAATCGCCCGGCTTGTTGACGTGCTGTTTTGCCTTCTGAGCTGTATTGTTGAAACTATGTTTTCTGACAAAGCCACTAATCTGGTTGAGCTGTGTTTTGGAGCTTTGTTGTCAAGGATCAAGGTGGGCTGTCGGCATGCTGGGAGGTTGCTAAATCATTTGTACATCATATGTGAGTCGATTGGTCGATCGGATCACAAGACGCTAAATACCGGTGTAAACAGAGTCTAAAATATTTTCCACTTTCGACCACTTCCAGAGGTAGTCCAAAACACAATCGACTGAATTTATTTCGTGGTGTAGACGCTCATGTGGTCAAAACATGGTTGAATGGCCACAAAAGATGCCTAATCTCCACCTACTGACTTACTTAAACATTATTCTCCGTATGTTTTTACGTTGTCTCCTTTCACGTTCATATGTAAATTGCACGAGCTTGTTTCATCCATTAGATCGAAAGATCTGAAAAAGCCCATATATTTTCCCGCCTATAGACCCTCCACTCGAAGAAATCAGGACAGAAGTGGTTGAAAGTGGACAAAAGAGACAGATTCAAATACCAGGTGTAAACGGGTGTGTTTCTCCCTCGTCTACTTGTGATCAGATCGACCAAAATACCAGGTGTAAAACAGGGCCTTCGTCACTCCATAGAATACCAAAGGAGAATTTTTAGAGAAATTTCACTCAGTTCACTCACACTCACCACATCTGTCAAATAAAAAAAAATGGACCATAAAAATATCATAAAGGCGCTCATATGACTCATGCACTACCCAAGTAGCCTTGTTTGAGGCACAGAACAACATTTAAAGACCTTGTTTAATAAACATGTTCGCCATAGTTTTCAAATATCATTCTTCATTCTGCATAATCATTGTATTTATGAAATATGCAAGGGCTAATGACGTTTGCTATCCTGGACGTCAAACCTGGAATGACTTCTAAAGACAATTTTTAACCATGGACAAGATTTCAGAGCTTTGGCGAAGAAGAAGATTGTCATATTACGGTCACTATGAACTGTTCTAAAAGGATCTGCAAGAATATTCTTCAAAAGAAAAGAAAAAAATCCATTTCCATTTTGAGTTTCCACAACTAGAGTAAGTAAATAATTTTGGGGTGAACTATTTGTTTAAGCCCTAAATGTGATGTTAACAAATTCTTCTCAGTCCGCAGGTATGCTTTAGAAAAAGTCTGGAAAACCACAAATACATGTTTAAAACAAGCTTGCTCAAGCGCACTACATTGCTAGTTGCAGCATAATTTGCAAGACAATCTGAGAGGCAGCAGTTCACATACTGTGAAACCAAGGAAGCAAGTGAAAACATTTTAAAAGTGGGCCACTCTTTACAAATGCAAATGGCAGTAATGATAATGAGGACTTTGGCATCACATGAGACATTAAATGGCTCTCTAAGCTCAAAGCATGATGAAGCCATCTGTCACCAGAGACTCGTCGCAGATAAATGTGCTGATAAGACAGCAGAATGGAAACACGACTCGGACGAGAACAGAAGCGGTGGTGGAGTCCAGTGACAGAGGCATGACAACCAGCCGCTCCAGAGCCGCACTGCCACAGGTCGATACGCCGCTGAATGGTGCACTCAATCCCAGTCTGCTAATGAAGACTGTTTAGCATATACTGATATGAGGAGGAAAAATGTGCATTGAAATAAAATGAATTTATTAAAATTATTTTAGAATTGTTACTTATAAAATGTGCACAAAACAATGGTTATCATTCAGGATTGTGTGTGTGAAATCAATGTTTTCACGAAAAAAATCATGATTCATCAATAAGTTTCGTGTTAAATTTCATTCCAAATGTATGAAGAAATTGTAGGAACAACTGAAATCACAAAAATTCTAGGGGGTCTTACGGTCTAACGTGTTAGGATGAAATTTTATAAATAGGCTACATATTTAATCTTAAACATAATTCATCAATATATATATATATATATACACTGCCCGGCCCAAAAAAAAGTTGCTGTTTGGGTTTAAATAGGCAAATGCTTAAGGGTTTGTTCACATTTGTAGTCCGGTTAATTTGGTTTGTTTGGTCTGGACCAAAAAATAAATAAATAACATTTAGTCCTGGTCCGCTTAGCGTTCAGATTAGCATTTTTATCACCGAACCAATAGATACAAAACCTAAAGGCATAGGGATACATTCAGAACCTGATTGGTTGGCTTTTATGACGTATTGCCTATTTTGCGACGGAACTTACCAAACATTCAAAACAATGCTGTGTTCTGGGCTAAATGCACTCGTGTTGTGTGCGTGGCCGACATATGATGGTATTTTGACCAGCTGAGAACTCGTGGAGCGCTTATAAAATGTGTCAAAACAGCGGCAGGAATCCCTCCATCACACACACAAACTAAGATCTGCTGTGAGGAGACGCGGTTCTGATGCCTGTACTGAACTGTGATGGGAAACATTGTGACTATGACGAGAAAAAAAGGTATGCTTGACCATTCTGGCCTTTTTAGGGTCGCATGTTCCTGTTTTTGGTTCATTTACATGTCTTTGGTCCACGTTGAGTTCATATTTCATCAAACCGCACCAGAGTTCATTTGGAAGCGGACTGAGACTCATCTTTTCAGCGGTCTCGGTCCGCTTGTTTGGTGCGCAACAGGGTTTGGTGGCAGCGTTCACACTTGTTCAAATGACCCGCACCAACAGAGCAATCACACTAGAGTTCGTTTTAATCCAACCAAACATGCCAAGTGTGAACACACCCCAAGAGTCTATGATTGGATCATTATTGCAATGATTATTATGTTTCTAGCATGTTATATGTTTGGCAACAGTTCTTCTAACCCTAATTGATGGAGTGTGTAGCTTTTCATTTCTTAAACAGCCGTGTAGGAAGACACATCATGACCATATTCCAGGAGGACAATGTCAAGATTCATCAGGCTCAAACTGGTTGCTAAGTGAGAGAATGGTTGGGAGGGAGCATGAAGAATAATTTTCACTCCCGAATCGGCACCTTTGAGTCCAGACCTTAAATTCATTGAAAGTCTTTGGGATGTGCTGGAGGAGACTTTACCTGTAATCTGGATCTGTATTACAGGTGTTTATTGCATTTAAACTTGTTTTGAGGATGGAACATTTGGAATTGCTCGAGGATCTTGCTTTTTGCTCTATCTTTTTAGGCGAGTGACGAAAGAAATGGGTGTGCAATAAAGGCCTTATATGGACATGGTTTGCGTCTGTTTTATGCAAATAACTGACCTCGGGCACGCAGTCGCTCATTTAGACAACTCCATCATTAATGTTCGAACAAGGTTTAGAACAAATTCATGCACAAGTTATCGTGAGAAGTTCTCCTATGTGTATAAATACGAAAAATTCATTTTCTCAATCAGTATTTTTGTCTTGTTTTCTGGTAAAAACATCAAAATTTTATACAATAAAAAGTCTAGCCTGCGAAGAACATATCTTGAATTAAATTTCATTTTTATTGCTTTAAGCATGGATATCACTAAATTGTTAGAATTATGTAAAAACAATAAAAAACTACTTCCTAAAAGTAAAAAAAAAAAAAGTAAAACAATCATTAGGAATACATTTTATGAAAACAAATGTTAATATGCTATTTTCCTTTTACAGTAGCCTATACTGTACATCTAGTTAAGGATGTCTATTTCTACTTTATTTGAAAAACAAGCCAAATAAACTGTGAATGTTTGAAATGATCAAACATTCTAAGCATTTGTTTGCGCTTTATACAGTTTAATCCACATTGCGCAATAAAATCATTTGAATTAAACATCACTTCTATAAATCCAAATCTGAATCAGCCAAGTGCAATTACTTGAGGAAATGTTTCTAAAACCTTAAACGTGCATTGCATTAGCCTGCCTATTATTCAAAAGCTCTTAACCATCAGATGATGTTAACTGTACAGTAAATAACTCTTTTAATAGCATTCGGTGTAGATAATGGATTACAGTCCTTGCTCTCTGGGTTATCGATTACAGCGGAGACTCGCCTGCTCTCAAAGCCCTGGAGTGCACTAATGAATAACGACTTCAATTAAGGTTGTCTAATAATCCAACGTCTCCGGCTGGATAAAATCATCCGTCTTGGGAAGCATCAAGCATGCCACAACATGGAACTACATTACTACACTTGACCAACAAGACGTTAGAAATAAGATTATGATTACTCAGCAGTTTGATTAACAACATTTCCCAAGCATCTCTACATGTCAAAGTACATGAAACACACTTATGTATCATATTACTTACTGCTCTTTTCTTTGGATTGAGATCAACCTTTACATGCAATTTATCCACCCAAGACAATGTGATACCTAGTAACTATACCATGTTTACTGTGCTGCCACTCCAAGCAACAATATTTTGACTTTTTGAGATTTTAAGCATGGGTCAAAAAGTAAATATTATAGGGTAATTCAGCATTTTAGTTCAGAAATTGTGTGTACATCCTATTTGCTATCATTAAATTTGCTTGATGCTTGTCAACCATTGAAAGAAAATATAATATATAATATAAAATATAATAATAGATGACATTTACAAGGCCTTTTGCAGACACAACTTCCCTTGGATGTTTATTACCCCAAAAACGAGACTAAACACACACACACAAGGTGGGTAAATTTCAAGCCAACGGGTAACCTTTCAAGGAAGGAATAAAATGTCAGCATCTCTGCTGCAAAACAAAGAGATTGTGCAAACATTTTCAGGTGATGTGACAGGAACAATAATGACGTAAAGGTTAGCACTCACTTTGTACGAGTAGGGCATTTTGCTCAGGTCTATTCCATCCTTCACCAGCTTATCCCTTATCATTATCTTCAGCTTGAGTTTAGGATACACCACCGGCTCCCTGTGGTTCTCTAGTGCTTTGGTTTCATTGGAGAGTCCAATCCTGGGACTGTCCCAGGTAGAATTGACCCATGACTTAGTGCATTTCTGTTTGCACTCACTAATTTGAGGCGTGTTCGGGTGTGTGCCATGTGGAAGGGGTTCCAGTGTGAAATACAGTCCTGGTGCCACCTTCTTGTCCTCATCTCGGAGTCTCTCCACGGCCCGGAGGACCTTTTCCCGGTGGTGTGGTGTGATGACACCGATGGCATCCAGGTCAGGGTCTCCTATCTGTTTGCACACCTCCAGGTCATCATACCCATTATCAATAAAGGACTCCACATACTGACACAGCTGGAGGGTTTTCAGCCACTCATAGACGATAGTGGGTCCGTTGCTCATCATTCCCAAATCACTGGACATTCCCAAAGTCCATGTGATACATTCTTCACATCTTCAGTGCTGTATGTCAATCCATCATTAGTAAACAAGACTTTCCAGTGCTGAATTCACGATCAAAAGGCAGAAAAAAACGATTACATTCCCACAAACAGATGAAGAAATACTAAATCTCATACGCATCAATGTAAACAAAGTTTAAAGTGCATCAAATTTACCTCAATACCTTGATAACTTGCCCTGTCATATCGGACATGAAATGAATACAAGGTTTGGCATACGAAAATGGTTCAAATCCCGTCGTAAAAGTGTATATTTCATAACATATCCGATCTTCTTGGAGTCTCACAGCTTGTAAGTTGGAGATGGACGCTTGTTTCCTTTCAGCAGATTCACTTTGGACCTCAGAGCATCAGATCATCACTGACTGAAACGCCATTCGTATCCAGTGTCAGTGAGAGTCGCTTTCTTCCGCGCGTCGGTTTATTTTCCATTGATCGGATCCTTAAATAAACATAGAAAAAGGAAAACAAAGGAGATGCAGCCGCCGCTGAGCACCGTTCAGGCAGACTGAGAGAGTTTAAGTAATTCAACGGAGCGCTAGACGCCAAATTGAAGTTTCCCTCCCCTTGATGCGCCTTTCGTAGTTGCTCTGGTTGATTTTGGATCCCCCTGCAGGCCGTATGAGGAACTGCAGCGCTAATTACACCGTCAGTCCAACGGAGGTCAAGTGCTCTACAAGTCTACATTACTTATTGTTTAATGGCTGACAAAAAAAGAAAGGCAGTTTTTATGAACAGAGCATTATCAGTTGCCCAAATGGCCTAATCGCCCAATAAAGAACACACAGGCAGATTTTTACAGTTTTATCTGAAATTTTATACACACATTTTATTGTTTAAATAGGCCTAGGCTATTAGTATTTCTTTACTCAGATAAGTAAAAAATAAGAGCCATGGTAGCAATTTGAGATGGAACAAAAGGAGTTTGTTAATTTTTATGTTAAATCAATGATTAATTGCTATAAAATATCAGCTTTAGTACAATTCTAAGACTTGAAATAATGGGTAAGGCAACATTGAAACTGACTTTGGTTAAGGCTGTCAATAATGTCATTATTCGCATGTAACAAAGGTTTTAGTTTTTTATATTTGTGTGTACAAATATGTGTATATATATGTGTATGTGTGTGTGTGTGTGTGTGTGTGTGTATCTATCAATCTATCTATCTATAAATATATGTGTGTGTGTGTGTGTGTGTGTGTGTGTGTGTGTGTGTGTGTGTGTGTGTGTGTGTGTGTGTGTGTGTGTGTGTGTGTGTGTGTGTGTGTGTGTGTGTGTGTGTGTGTGTGTGTGTGTGTGTGTGTGTGTGTGTGTGTGTGTGTGTGTGTGTGTGTAGCCTATTTAAATTATATATATAAATTTCTATTCAGATTATACATTTATTTCTTATATTTATTAAGGGGTAAAATATATGTGTAATCAACTAGAGTTGTAAAACTGTGACATCTGGTGGCCAGATTATGCTAAATGAAGTGTGGAATCAAAACGGCTGGAAATAAATCTTTCTGTTACATTTATTTTCCATTGCACAGTTATGTCTATAAACATGTTTCCTAAATTGTTGGGTGGCAGCAGATTAAGACAAACATTCATGTGAAAGTCTGATTAATAAAACTGTACAAGAAGTCGGCTATGATGAGAGAACCTACAACCTCACGGAGAATCAAACCCGAGAACTCCTAGAACCGAGCCTTTTCAAGGACAGTGCTTCAGGAGTTCAGCTAGGCATGTTCAAATGATGTTCATGAAAACTCAAAGAACAATGCTGTGAGTATTATCGCCTTCATAATAACCAATAAAAGAGAGGAAATATATCAGGACTAAAGAAAAAAAGCCAAAATATAATGTATATGGATGTTTCAAGTTTGTAAACACGATATCATGCTGCCTTTTGTGCAAGAGAAATCAGAGGACGGACAGTACAGAGATGGCCAATGATTTCAGATTCTTCAGGTCGTCTTTCCTTCCTTGAGCAGATGGCTCACCATAAAAGGTTTCATGTTTGATTCAGTGAGAATATATACATAACCAGTTTATTTAGTATCTTAAAATGTGCCCTTTCATTCCAAATAATAGAAAAAAGTAATCATTTGTAAATATCTGAAATTATATCATTAAACTGGCAATGAGGACAAATCTGAGAGTGTGAGCCACCTCATTTACACTTAGCATCTGTCTTAGTTTGGTCCTTCTTGAAGAAAATAAAGAACACCAACTACAAAAATATGAATAATAATATGACTCTGCTGTCATTATAATATTAAACATGTAGTGCAAGACCACACAACCGCTCATAGCAAAGAAAAATATATGAAGCAAGCTGGATTAGATTTTCAGTTGGTCAATATTGAAAATGGCTATTTTGGTAGATATTTACACAAACACCATGGCAACAGAAGGAGTGGTTTGCCATATATGTGCGAGTGTGTGTGTGTCATGACACTTATGTTTTAAATTATAAGGAACATGAGAAAAAGTTCCACAGCAAAGCAACTCTTTTTGGTCTAGTCAGATCACTTTGACTGCGTCGCCAGCACTCTCAAGTTTGTCTTCAGAAGTATTCATATTTACAACATTTGGCAGCAATGTGACAAACAAAACAAAACAGAAGGAAAATAACAAGCGTCGACAGATTTGACGGACGCCCCGAATTCAACACAAATAGCAGCAATTTCTTGCACCTCATAAATAAGAAAACACACTTAAAGAAAACATATGCTTTCAAATATATTGTATCTTTAGTTTATATATAAACGTGAGCATACACATACTCTTGCATACATGTATGTTCACGAACACACACGTATACGCACACGAGTCGAGGTTAGCATATATTCATGGGTCGCAAAGCAAAGGCAGAAGGTAACCCCCTCTCGACGACACGTGTCCGAGGGGTGCTGCTGATCGAGAGTATGAGTTGCATTGAACATTGAGTGGTCACTTCCACTGCAGCAACAAACACAGAGATAGATATATTCACCTCTCTGTGAGGATGACAAACTCATGCATTAGTCCATCCAAAAGGCTTCTTAGAAAATACACGGAGAAAATCCATTCGTCGTGTACTTCGGATGAGGAGGTCACCCGGTGCTGTACTGAGTCCCCCATAAGCCGCGAGATTCCTTGCATCGTGGGAAATGGGGACGAGGAACCTGTTTTGCATATGAAGATTCAGTACTCTCGTCCGTAGGAGGGTTTCTGACATGTCAATCATCACAAGGCACATAATTCAAGATCATGCCTCACACTTCCCGACTCTCGCTCGCGTTCCCTCCTTTAGAACAAAAATAATTGATGCTCTTCGGATCTCTGTCTGTATATAACCAGCAAACATTCAGCAGTTATTCACACAGGTGTAAACGGTTGAGAGCATGTCGGGGTCACATTTCACCACCAAAAAAAACAAAAAAACAAAAAAAAAGTATTTAAATGAAATATTTATGCATCACGGTAGTATTTGTACTGTTAAATTTGTTTCTGCCTTTAAAAGACAATGCAAAAAACCTTTTATTTATGCTAAATATTTTGTCTTTTTAATTCTGGGTGAAATATGAGCCAGACATGTTTCTGTGAGATTCACCTATCTTTACATCTTTATACATTTAAATGAACATCGTTCTCCAGTGTCAGCGCAGCGTATAGTGTACATCAAAGTCAGAGCTCTTCCCTAAAAGCTCTTTTGAGACCTGATCAGTGTAAACCGATACGTCCTTTAGACGAAAGAACCAACAATATGATGCATGATCAGATCAGCTTCACTGTCCGGGCCTGTCTGCAATTTCATATGGCAAAATAATCACATGATATGTGGTAAATACAGCAACTTCCAGCCCTTTAGAGGTGAAATTAAATGGTACTTTATCACACCTTATGTAAGACAATCCGGTCTTTTCCATAGCTAACATGATTAGAGTGAATCTCATGAAATTACGGTTACATTTCACCCTAAAATGAACAAGAAATGTTTTGCTTAAAGAACACACCTGCCTCCTAAATATAGCATTTCCTTTATGCAAAATATTGATTTTGGGGTGAAATATTGTTGTTTTCATGAGATTCACTCCACTTCGTAAAAACAAGAAAAAGCACTAATTTCCTAAATGAAATCACTAGACATGCAATCTTTTCTTGCTCTAGTGACAGATTATCAGAAGCATTAAGCTTGGCAATGCAGACATTAGACCTCCTTCTGTCAGCTGTATGTCCCTCTGACCCGTTTCATTCACACAATCCTTTTTTGTAGTTTCTTTGCAGATAGAATGGCAGTGAAAATGACAGCGTGGCGGATGAAGGTATGAGACAGGGGGCAGCACCAGTGACGGACCCCCTCTCCCAACTCCAAGACGAGATACACGGAGAGGAAAACTCAACTGCCACCGAGAAGAGAAGGAAATCCCGCCCTGATGCGTTTCGCCTGTCCCATTCCTTCCCCTCCTGTCTCCTCTTGTCTTTCCGCAGCTCCTCAGCTCGAGGCAATGCCGCGTGACGAGAGTGGCAGTCTCTGGACATCACAGAGAGAGAGAGAGAGCGAGAGAGAGAGCGAGAGAGAGAGAGCGAGAGAGAGAGAGAGAGAGAGAGAGAGAGAGAGAGAGAGAGAGAGATACAGGAAGAGAAGGAAGAAACGGAGGAGAGATGATGGATCTGCTGTCTTCACAGGAAGGTCCGCTGACTCCCTGCAGGGACCTCAGAGCTGGTACCATTTCTTGTCCTTGTATTTCAGCATTATCTGGTGGAGAAAGACAGATGGTTTACCCTCAGTGAAACAAATTATCCAACACAAATATCGTTTGGCATCTCAAAACCTAGTGCCTGCCTACTACTGCCAACCAACCTACTCAATATCAACACAACGAAAGCAAATATCAGTCCCAGCAGGAGCTTTTCAGATTTTCGTGGCCTAAAATGTCTGAATTTGCTGCCGCTTTCTCAAAAATTGTGGTGATACTGTATCTGCAGCATTTTTGTGTTTCTTGCTTTGCAGTGAAAACCCACCAATGATCATGATTTATTTAGTTTCAGTGACAGTGAGAGTACAATTACATGTTAACACTTAATGATAGGGGTGTAAATCTGACAGTTCATCACGATACGATACGATACGATATCGATTCTCTCAGCCAGCGATACGATATTTGCAGATACCTCAAAAAATTCTGCGATACGATTACGATTCAATTCGATTCAGGGCTATATCGATCGTTTAATCTATATTTAGATAAGTTCACACAACCAGTTACGCTTTTATTAACTCACAAATGTAACCAAAATATAGAACATGAACGTTTAATTAAACTCTTTAACGAAAATTGCACACCCTCTCCCAATTTGGACATTTACAACAGAAGAGGTCATTTGCAAATACTTTCTTGTTCATTTTCATAAATCAGGTTTTTTATTTTTTTATTGAGCATTCCAAGTGATATCAATCAAACTGCAGCTGGGTTGTTTTGATTAATAATAATAATAACTTTTTTTTTAAAATAGGTAAATTACAAAATTAAAGTTATTTTTAAAGTATGTTTTTATAAGCAGCTGGGTTGTTTTGATTAATAATAATAATAACTTTTTTTTTTTAAATAGGTAAATTACAAAATTAAAGTTAATTTTAAAGTATGTTTTTATATATTAAAGGGATAGTTCACTTTGAAATAAATTTTTGGTATGTTTTAGCTTACCTCAAGGGCATCCAAGATGTAGGTGTCTTTTTTTCCGCAGTAGTTTCAATTTTGATATTTTTAGGTCAAACCGTTCTTGTCTGTCAGTCATATAATGCAGGTCGATGGTCACTGTCTCAAAACACAAGCACAGAGTCCAAATTAAAACAATTCCCCGTCGTCCAAATTAAACAATTCCCCATCATAAGTACACATTGATGGCCTAAGACACGAAACGAGCGGTTTGTGTGAGAAAACGAACAGTATTTATATAGTTTTTACCTCTTATACGCAGCCATGTCGAAGTGATCTGATCTGACGTGTACGCAGACTGGTGCATAGATATATACACTAGATGTCGCCTTAAAGACATTCGTTCCAATGAACTGCCGCAGACAAGGCGACATCTAGTGTGTATATATCTATGCACCAGTCTGCGCACACGTCAGATCAGATCACTCGGACATGGCTGTGTATAAGTGGTAAAAACGATATAAATACTTTTCGTTTTCTCACACAAACCGCTCGTTTCGTGTCTTAGGCCATCAATGTGTACTTATGATGGGGAATTGTTTAATTTGGACGACGGGGAATTGTTTTAATTTGGACTCTGTGCTTGCTCTTTGAGACAGTGACCATCGACCTGCATTATATGACTGACAGACAAGAACGGTTTGACCTAAAAATATCAAAATTGAAACTACTGCGGAAAAAAAAGACACCTACATCTTGGATGCCCTTGAGGTAAGCTAAAACATACCAAAAATTTATTTCAAAGTGAACTATCCCTTTAAAGGGGTCATTTAATGGTACATGCACTTTTACAAGTTGATTGTACTGAAATGTGTGTTGGCAGTGCCTGTACACAACCATCATAAAATGATAGAAATCCATCCAGTGTTTTTTTTTAAATCTTCTTATACGTCCCCCCCCCCCCCCATCTCAAATCAAGCTGTTCGATATTGTGACATCACAAAATCGACGCCCCTCCCACAATTGCTGATTGACAGGAGCGTTTCAACACTGACCCGCCCTCGCGCCCTCGTGAGCGAGTTGTCAATCATAGCCCGCGCGGACATTGTTGATAGCTGGAGCACTGAGTAGAATGGTGTCTCTAAGCGATTGTGGTGTTCTGTTCTTCGGTGCAATAACGAACACAGCAGTCATATTGATGTTCCTAAATCCGAACCGCTGAAGACGCAGTGGCTGAGTTTTTTTTCGAAGGGAATATTCCCCACGATCAACGTCAATGCTTTCATGTTTGCGAGCGTGAATCATTTCACACACCAGACTGCTTTATAAACTAGGTCAGTATAAAGCTGGTTTTGCTAAGAAGCTGCTCCTGAAAAAAGGATCGGTGCCAACTATTCGTGTTCCTGCTGCACCTCCAGAAGAAGAAGTGAGTGTAACGTTTTATTAACCTTTATATTAATATTTATATGAATCTTTGCAGATCGCTTGCACGCTTCACGAATGCGGCTATTTTTACACTCAGAGTACATTACGGCATGTTTTCTATGTACGACGTTCTCAATATAATTCATAATCCCACGTTTATAATGAACAACGTGTTATGGTTATTGTGTTATTATTACAAACGGTGTCCGCACAGAACAGAGGGGCGGGGTGAGCAAAGCTCATTATCATTTAAAGACACATGTACTTAAAGGGCGTGCTGAAAACAGAGCTGTTTTTGACCAGGTAAAATGAGTGTTTTCTTACAATACTAATGAGAATTTTTAATTAAAGTATATTACAAACTTTTAAATTAGACCCTAAAGAATCATATTAGCTTGTACAAAAATGGCATTATATGACCCCTTTAAAAGTTAGTTTTTTTTAGCAGAGCAGATACATTCACATTTCATGTTTCTGAGTTAAACAAAACCAAGTAATTGCTATGATAAAGTTAATTACTCAAATTGTGGTTCTGGTCTCACATGCATTAATTACATAATTAAAAACAACTTTTTATAGTTCAAAAACTATAACAAAAATGTATTTGAAAGACAAATGCCTTCCAAAGACATAGCAATACATGGTTCAATGACTCACTGAGTGACAATTAAAATAATGTGTTTTTTCAGGGGTTGATTGATATCCTGAGAAAACACTCCTTAAAATATAAATGATTTCTGTAAATCCAGTGGTCAAATGCTGTGTGGCCTCTCAATTTTCCATGTAATTATAGCCACCTGACTAGTGGCTGGTCTAATATAAGCAATAGGCTTTTAATTTTTTTTAGAAAGGAACATTTAAAACATAAAAAAGAAGAATTAGGGAGAAACAATAAATTCTGAATGATTTACTGCCATTGTGTGAATGAAATGTAATCATGTAATCAATAAAAAAGTCACTTTTTTATTGATTACATGATTACATTTCATTCATACAATGGCAGTAAATCATTCAGAATGTATTTATTGTAGTCAGAATTCTATTGACTTTGTCCACAATGTGTAACAGGCTGGACATTTTAAACCAATAAAGCCCAATACTAGCTAGGAAAGAACAACATGCTAGAAGAAGATTAACATTTAGGAAGAATTTTATATACAATCTATTTGAAAAAATCTACATTTTCATGTCCATATATTCATGTTCAAGTTTGAGGGACATAAACTAATTTAATGATTTTACACATGAACAAATATTGTATTTTATGTCAAAGAGAAATGTATATAACATGTAAAATGTATATACTAATACTTAAATTGAATAAATACTAATACTTACTAATTGCTAATTTATAAATATATACAGTACCTTTCAACACTTTTATTTCAAAGTGAAGTTGAGTGACTGTGAACATGGGAATTAGCCTTTGAATTTGTAAAAATATTAAATCAATGATTCTTAAGTACTAGTCATTATGACTTTTTGTTATTAGGGGTACATATGTGCATAAATAAACCATGTGGCATGAAAGTTGATTAACATTTTATGTAAAATATTGCAGTACTGTTTAATGGGGATATAAACTGCAGGAATGACCCAGCTGTGTCTCTCTTGCAGCTTTTGGAAGGCAACAGTTTTAAATGGCAATAGGCAAGTGTATGTCGTGAAGAATGATTGGGAGATATCATTCAATACTAAATATTACCCTATCTGTCACTCAAATGAGCCTTGTGACAGAAATGTTCTTTCCTTTTAAAACACTCGTATAAAACCAGGTGTCCTGGTGCTTCGCATAGGTGCAAGAGTTCACTGCAATGCAGTGGCAGGACACTTGAACGTGTATGTTTTTTTGTTTTTAGCTAATATTGCTTTCCCCCCTTTCAGGTTAACATTTTTTTGCAGAACAATTGCAGAAACAAGAAAAAAAATGCAAGCTTGCTTGATTTTTCATGAAATTTGCATGTTGAATCGCAAGTGATCATCTCACATCATGTGCGTGTTTGGAGAAGGAGTCTGCGCTGGACATCATGGCTGCTGTCCTCTCCTCCAGCTCGCCTAGTTTCTGCCCTCTCTCATCCAGAGCTATCCTCGCCCGTGCCAACTCTCCCACCACACCTGACGCCGCCCCCTTCATGCCCTCCATGCCACCTGGACCTGGGATGTGCTGTGCCAGGCTGCGTGAAGCCTTCCCAGCAGTCACCTCTCCAACTGTAGACCAGAACAAAACGAGAGATCTTGAAACTAGGCACATTTCTGACCGTATCAGTTTTAAAGTATGAAAAGACACACCTAAAATGAGTATTTGCCAAAGTAGGGTTATTATAACAACAATGCTGAAATAGTTATTATAAATTGTTCTTTATTTGTCACATACATATGATGTAATGTAGTGGAATGTTTTTCTTAGTTCCTCATCCCAGAAACAGAACCAACAAGGAATTATGGACATACACACATAATAAAAAATATTATATAAAACATATTAAATATAATAAAATATCAAGAAATGTGTGAATAAAATAGAAAAATGAATATAGGATATAGTAGGGGAACGAATACATGAGAATAAAAAAATTCTGCATTGCATTAATGAGAATTTGGAGTGAAATCTGCTTAATTGCCATGAAAATAATGTCACAATAATAAATTTAAAAAAAAATTTTTTATTGTCTTTTAAATTTTAAATATAAAAATTTTAAATAAAAAAATGTTTTGTAAACTTAAAAAAAAAAAAAAAAATTTATTCTACAGGAAAGCTACAGCTACAGCTTTCCTGTATTGCGTTAACAACGCAAGGTTGTGGGTTCGATCCCAGGGGATTGCACATACCTATGTATAAATGTATAGGATAACGCAATGTAAGTCGCTTTGGATAAAAGCGTCTGCCAAATGCATAAATGTAAATCTTATTGTGCCTATAAACACAATCCTAAAATTGGCTTCATTTGATTTTGGGATGAAATATGGCCGGACATCTTTTTGTGAGATTCATTATATTGTTCTTCTCTATACACTCTTAAAATTTTTTTTTTTTTTTTTGGCCATCAATAGGTCCTTTCACACAATAAATATGGCAAATTATCATAATATTATCAGATTGTCACTTTTCAGGTAAATACACAATTGAGCTGCTCACACAAGCAACAGTGTTCTGTCTTTTTACCAATAAGATACAATTCACACATCAGAACCGAAATTCTGGTAAACTGTTTGATGTCAATCAATAGAAATGACCTTTAAACGCTGCACACTTTTCTTCATCCGCAAAATAAGAAGCGCTTTAGATTCCCTGTCCAATCCGACATTTTCTGACTTCTGAATGACAGGCGTAAGGGGCTGATCGTACAGAACATGATTTTGTTTTGTCTGTGTTTGGAGTGACTGATGCACGTGTCCGTAAACACCATTGATCCTCACAAACTTCTACAAGTAAGCTTCCTCGGTGAACATCCGTTATGAAACGGATTAATTTGATTAATTTTGACAACTACGCAAATATATTGAACTGTTCATGCAGAAATACGATGTTATAGCGATCAGTGAGCCGAGAGCACACATACACGGTTTGTTTGCGGACTCGCACATGCCTAGTGCGACGTCATCTTTACCTGCATTACAATCGTCATCCATCAACACTTTATTAGCGACACTGGTTTTCATTATCCAACTGAGAGATGTAATTTGCATATCCTAAATTCATGAAGTGGTTGGGTGTTTTAAACGGCAGTTCAGTCTGTATTTCTCACAGCGCAATGAGAAATAGCTTGGGCTGCTCCAAAACAAACACAGAAGACGTACAAGAGAGGTGGTGCTTTGCTAATTTTTTTATTTAATGTATTAATAATAAAAATAATGAATTATATTCATATATTTAAATAAATTGAACAGCCCCCCTGGAGGATCACTGAGCCCCCTGGTTGAGAACCTCTGTTTTAGATGTCTACATATTCAACAAGAAGCTCATTAGCTTAAGTGTACTGAACAATGAAATGTTTTATTATAATTTTTTTTTAAAGTTTGATTTAAAATGGACATGGATATTGGACAAAATGAAAATTTGAATGAAAACAGTATAGATATCAGCCCAAATAATTATCAACAATCAGAATTTTTACTATAGAGCGCTGCTTCTATTTAGTGATTTAAGAAACATTGATAGCACATTGTACGTGTAAATGACAGATTAATACTTACACAGGTCCTCTCTGTCCAAGGACTGAGCACCGCCTCCAAATAAGCCCTTGAAGAACCCTCTGTTCGGAGCCTCTGGAGTCTCCACTGGGGTAAACAGCTCTCCAAGCATCTCCTGCAAAAATGAGCACCTCAAAATAAATGGATATGAAGACTGATGTAATACACCCTATGTCTGAGTCTTCAAAGGAACTGCAAATAAAACCACTTTTAAGGTGCTTTGGTTCCCTCGAAGTATTTTTCCCATTCATTTTCTACATTCTTCAATAGAGACAAGCCATGAACCGCTCCAAGATTAATCACATTTCAAACTTTGATTTCAAGCAAAAAAAGCTTTTGAAAAATTAGAAACAAGACAGACAGACCATGAAGGAATTTGGCTATCCTTTTTTAGAGCATATCAAATCTTTGCAGTCTCCATTAACTGATTGACTGTCTACACTGCACTATCATTCTTTATTGTCTTATTATTGTATTGCTGTGGGGTTTTGTTTGTTTGTTTGTTTGTTTATTTGATTGATTGTTGTCCTGAAAATTCAATAAATAAATCATTAACACAATGGTAAAACTACTGACGCATCGTTATTCATTATAAATAATATTATTATATGTCATTACAAAAAAACACAGAACAACCTATTTCATTCACAATGCTTCATGGTAACATCAACGTCTTTGGTAATCTGTGTGAAGATTATCATTTTTGAGCAAAATAACTGTGATCAGTGTAACCATTATCATGCAGCCATAGCCTGAATTAAAAAGTTTATATGTTGTCGCTAAAAATCACTTTCTATGTATACAATGAATGGGATTTTAATAGGGTATACAACATCCTGCACACATAAAACAATAATGTGCACATTCTGACCTGCAGGTTATCACAGGTTTCCTGGCTATAGGTGATTCTTTGGATCTCAGTGGGCGATGTGAGGTACAAGGCCTGGCCTTGGTTTGAGAAACAGAAGGTTCTGGCTATCCTCATGTCCGTCAGAGGAAGGTAGTTCACGTCCAGCAGTGGCCGCAGGCTGGGCAAACTGAAAAACAGATCGTTTACAGGTTTAAGAAGAAGAAAACAAAGAGGAAAAGAATATTCAGTGGCATTGAATGGAAGGTCTTTCAAATTACCTGAGGGTCATGATGTGGCCATTGGCACAGAAACAGGCCAAGCCGACCCCGGAGGTCATCGTCACCACATCAGCTCTAAGCACGAAGGAGGCTTCAGTGATGTTGTGCTCGTAGACGCAGTTTTGGGAGGGCAGTGCCACCACCTTAGCCTGTTTCTCTGAGCAAACCACGATGTACTGACAGTCCTGGTTCTCCTGAGATGAAGGAGGAGAGGTGGGTCGGCGTCTCCGTGGCGGTTCTCTCTCTTCCTCAGGGGCGTTAGGCTCATACCAGGGCTCATAAACGTGGGGCAGAAGGGTCCCGCTGGCATCCAGTTGGGCCATGCGCAGAATGCCTCCTTTCAAGCGCACTACTGAACCTGTGATTGCAGAAAGCGGCAAACCAAAAAGTGTATTTTTCCATCAGTAATGATTTCCACGATGCATAAAAGCCATAGACTGTAAAAAAATAGGTAAAAGCAGATAGTAGTCATAAAAATGGAATTTACAGTATAACGTGGAGTGTCACGGATTTTAGCAAAATTTGGATGAATAAATCAAAAGTTTAAGACTGTAAACTTAATCAAATCACAATATGGACTAGTGTCTGTGAATATTAAAGCGCAAAATGACAGCTATTTAAATATTAAGTCTGTATGTGTTGCATGTCTTAGTGCATTAGTGCAGTTTTGTCTATTACACAAGTTTTCAACATTTCATTTGATAAAACTATCGCATGATACACACACCACACACCAGCTTATCGGTGGAGAGGAGACAGAGTGATGAAGCCAATCAGTATATGAGGATGATTAGGAGGCCATGATGGACAGGGGCCAATGGGCAAATTTGGCCAGGCCAGGTTTTACATTCAGATGTAAACCAAGTCTTACCACAGAAAGAGACGCTCACAGGCTGTTGCATCCTCTGCTCTGGCGTGGAGGGCACATTGAGGGTGATGGCCATCATGCCGCCCAATGAGGTGCCCACCCACAGACTGGGCACTGCCAACGTCTCACTCTTCTTAGAAAGGGAGTCACAAAAGTATAAGGAGGAAACGACCTCACGTGACTCTCTGTCAATGCTGGTCACACTGGAGCTGCGCGAGCGGCTGAACGAGTTGTCCCTGGCATCTGAGAACCATCAGGGACAAAAAGACAACAGAAGTGGACAATTAACATGACGCCATCAAGTAAAATCAAGTCTGAGCCACCTCAGGACACCCGAAACCCAAAGCAGTTCATATAGTATATTGATGATATTCTTATAAAATGTGTTTTTTGTGCAGCATTAATATAAACTTTACATTTCAGTTATATGTAGTGAGGAATGAATAAAACATACAGGTACTGGACACAAACCGTTGCAATGAAATCACACATTTCCACAAAACTAGCAGTCACCAGCTACAGAACATTGTTTTGTGGTTTCATTTGACTCTCATACACTCAGATGCATTCAGATATATTTCTGGCAAACCTATAACAGTAATTTTAGTATAAATACAAATTCTAAAAGCAATGAATCTCACCAAAACTAACAAGAACAGGTCTGGCTCATGTTTCACCCCAAAATTGAAAGAATATCGATTTCGAAATTATGAATAAAATAATTATTAATACAAATAATTATACACAACAGCAGAGTTTGTTGTACTGAATATGTTCTAACTTTAATCGTGAAATCATAAGATTTTCTTCTTTTGAATTTGCGGTGAAACATGACTCTTGATGAAGCTTATTGGTCTGTGAGATTCACCTGTAAAATGTCTGTAATTGGTTAGTAAATCACACAATAACAGCTCATAAAAGTCACTAGCTAAACAAAAACAGAGAAGTTAATACGTCACGGGTTATTGCTGGTCTGATCATTGTAGACTACCAGCTGAAAAATATAAAGTGTGCTACGATCACATCATTAGGAATCGAAGGATTACACACACAGCAAATGTGAACAGTATTATAAGGTCAAAATCCATAATCTGCTTTGTTTCGGGATGATGAAAGAATTTTTTGTGCAACTTGTGTGTTGCACTAAGAATATTAAACCTTAATCTGTAATCAGTTTAAAATAAAACTGTGAAAAAAGGTGAGGAATTAAACATTAGTTGCATCATCATTCAAGACAACAGACAAACTGCACACGGTAAGCCTCAGTGAGTTAGTATGAACCAGTCCAAATCAGGTCAGGTCAGCCTGTAACAGGGCCACTCACTGAGGTCACATAATGAGGTCTCACGGAAAGACGCCGTGTGTTTCCTCTTCATTGCCTTCACACAACTCTGTTGTTTCTTAACAGGGAGAGAGCAGTGACGGCGTACCCTCCTTTCTACATGCAGAACAGTAAGTTTAACTAGCAAGCTCATGTATAAATTGCACCTAAATACATTTGTACCAACATTCATGCATGCAAGTCTACAATCTATATAGACCTACATTATAGGTCTACAATACCCGGAGTACCTCTGAAATTATGTAGGATTTAAAGTTGTTTACTGCCTGCAAAAATTACTGCATTTATTATTGTAGTGACAGCTATTTTAAATTGATTCAAACTCAAATGGTTCATTTTCAGACCTTTACTGTCTAAGCAGGCGGTTCTAGGCCAGAATAAGCTATAAACCAGGCCAGATTTAATGGAGATAGTCTATGCAGACTACTGACTATAATAATTTAGATAATATAGGTAGACACTAGGGGTTGCACAGACTAGTCAACTAGTTGACTTTAAAGGGATACTCCACCGTTTTTTCATATTAAACTATGTTATTCCCTTAACTAAGATGAGTTGATACATACCTCTCTCGTCTCAGTGCGTGCACTCAATCGCTCTGTCTTGCGGCGAAACTTTGTTAGCACTTAGCTTAGCCCAGTTCATTCAATATGGGCCAAGCAGAGAAGCTACCAAACACCTCCACGTTTTCCCTATTTAAATACAGTTACTCGCGTAGTGTAACTCGACCTAGGACGGTGACACAAAACAAAACGTTGCGCTTTTCTAAGCGTGTAAAATGGATAACTATATTGTATGGCGGAATACCATAGCAAGTGCTTGTAATATCTTGGCGCAGTAATATCTTCACTAGAGGGAGCGGGGGCCGGTGAGAGGATTTTTCACGAGTGAAGATATTACTGCGCCAAGATATTACAAGCACTTGCTATGGTATTCCGCCATACAATATAGTTATCCATTTTACACGCTTAGAAAAGCGCAACGTTTTGTTTTGTGTCACCGTCCTAGGTCGAGTTACACTACGCGAGTAACTGTATTTAAATAGGGAAAACGTGGAGGTGTTTGGTAGCTTCTCTGCTTGGCCCATATTGAATGAACTGGGCTAAGCTAAGTGCTAACAAAGTTTCGCCGCAAGACAGAGCGATTGAGTGCACGCACTGAGACGAGAGAGGTATGCATCAACTCATCTTAGTTAAGGGAATAACATAGTTTAATATGAAAAATCGGTGGAGTATCCCTTTAATGCTCTGCCATGACGCTTTAAGCTTGACGTCGACTAGTCGCTGATCATGTCCTATAGAGGGCGCAACAGGATAATAAATCTTTGAAGTCCACTTTTACGCTTCCAACAGTTAAAATTACTAATAAATGTATACTCTGAGAGCGTGCCACAAGATATGTTTGATTATACCATCTGGATGCTCAAAATTAAATGGGTGAACGCACTTTTTAAACCACTAATTGTATATTGTACATTGTATTGTAACGCACACACATACAGACAGTAGCTCAGACCTCACGCAATAGCCTTGTGGGCAGCGCTGTGTCAATATGTCATAGCTGTGCACAAGGCAACCCGCATTCAAGTCTCAGCTTGAGGCTTATTTGTTCTTTAATAAAGTCATCAGCGACAAGTCGACTCACATAAATTTCGACTTTAAAAAATCTGAAGTCATTCAACCCCTAGTAAACAGTGATGCAGCTCATTAGGGTTGAGAACACAGTATTAGTTCATACCGCTACTTCAAGAGCTGCCCTTTCAATCTGATGACAAGTGCTGTTTAAAATAACGCCCAGTTTACATAAGAGTGGAAGACAATGATCACCTGCAAAAGATGCACAGCTACTCCTAGAAACTAAAGTGAGAGAACAAATGCTTACCATCTTTCTGATCAGCAATCATGTTAATTTTCCGGGATATCTTAGCTGGAAAAAAGAAAACATTGTTCTGAACATAAAATCAAAGCCGTTCATATCTGGGAAATCATTGTTACTAAAATGTTAAATAAGGATGAATCAACAGGTTTAAGAGGACAGAAATAAGCAGGTTAAGATTGAGTTGGAGGATCATGATGTAGAATAAAGCTACAGAGCAGCCATGAGCCCATCAGCAGCCTTAAAAAGAGACATTTGTTTATTTAGTGTGTTACACTCAGAAGCAAATTGATCATGCACAGAAAATTACATTGAGATTAGTGGCAATGAAACCAGCACCGATCCAGAGTCAGAACACCATGAGACTCATTTCTCTCTGACATTGTGTGTGTGTGTGTGTGTGTGTGTGTGTGTGTGTGTGTGTGTGTAATCGCCCATGTGTAGATCTATGATTTCAGATGTTCAGTAGAAATCTGTGAGTAAACATACGATTCAAAATCAGAGATACGTTAAAAGTCTAACATCATTTCCATTGCCCGGTGTATTTTTACCCTTGAAACGCAGCAGAGCAGAATAAAAGCCTGTAATGTTAAACAAGGTTAGAAAAAAAGCATTCCTGCAGGAGATTCAATTTTGATATTATGAGAATAAAAACATTTTAAATCTTAAAACCGTCTAAAAAGTTAACGTGCAGCATTTACAATCCATTTCACGGGGAAAAAAAATCACGAAAATATTTTTCTCCTTAGAGTAACATAAGGATATGTACATTAAGAAAGTTGACTTTGTAAAGTTAAACTGGTCCATCATTTTTTGCCGCACTTAATCACCAAGCAACAGATGCACAAAATTCAAGTTCAGCTCTACTATGCACTTAAGCAAACCCATTTTCATTTGTTTGGTTAGTTCATTTGGTTAGTGAACAAGAGCGCATTAGCACAGAAACTGAGAGACCCAGACTGCCGTAATATGAACATTATACAGTACCAAAGTCATTGGCAACAGTCTTGGATATCCGCTTGCTTTTGGACATCACTGTAAAATGTGTTGAAAAGAACCAAATCAAAGAAAATAAAGGCTTTTCTAAGACAGAAAATGGGTATGTAAATGTACTGTACCCTTGTCAATGAACTTGTGTTTGCTGTCTTCATCAGAATTGCATGGTGAACCGGAGCCTATAGCAACAACACAGTCTGCATAATAATGTGATACAGCCAATGGGGTCTTATGTAACTTTTGGCAACTATCTGCATATCAAAGTCGAATTCCTTGTAAATGAAATTTCCTTGGTCAGCACACCTGACTTGAATTCTGACGACGCTTGCAGAATTGTTTAAATTTTTCGCTGTGCTAAAGACTTTTCCACTATAATGGAGCTTCACATTCAATGCTCTGGCATTGCAGTGTTTGTCAATATGTCTGTCTTTAGGTTGCAGTGTGTAATTTCTGCCTCACCAAAAGGAACTTCCAGAGGATAAGCATGAGCTTGGCGGGACTACCAGCTGGTCCAAGCCATGCTGGCAGGGGACTTTTTTGGGAAATTACATATTTCACTTTAAAAGGCACAGTCCAGTGAGTCCACACAAACATTTTGTCTTTCATAAACTCACCCTCATGTTGATCTAATCCTATAGATGCAAGCTGCACTTTTCAAATTCAGTGAAAGTAAATCTTACATAATAAGAAAATGAATAATGACTTATGGTCTAGTGTCAAAAGACTTGAAATATAGAGTCATGCCAGCTTCCGTGGCCATTTTCTTGGTGAGAAAAATGTACAGAAGATCTAATATCAGGTTTTTAAAATCTGTTTTTGCTAAAAACTCAGTTTTACTTTGTTTAAAAAAAAATTCTTCCAGAGTGTTAACTACATATAAAAAGATTTCTGACAGGGTTAAAACCAGCACAATATATATAATAAAGCATGCTTCAGGGATAAAGGATTTTGACAAAAAGAACATGTTTTCTGGAGCTTGGCAGTATAAAATGAAAGTGGGTGGTGGTTTATCAAAAACAAACACTTTCTGGCAAAGGTCTCCTTTTATTTTTCACGAAAGAAAGAAACACGTGTTTGGAACAACACAAGGGCGAGTAAATCATGACAAAAGCTTAATTATTTGAGTGAACTGTTCCTTTAAAGGTCTGTCAATCAACTCATTATAAAACTACCATTAATTCACGCTCTTCATGTTTTACCAGTAAATCCTGTCATATAATGAGGGCATCTTTACCTGAAGTTGGGGATTTACATCTCTCCTCTGGGGTGGCTGATGCATCATTACCATCACAAAAACCTGTTGAAAACAAACACGTCTAAACCAAACAGCCAGATGGACTTCATACAGGAAACATCACATAACACTTAAAACTAATAAATAAATAAACATAAAAAAATATACTATAGTGTTAAACAACAACAAAAAGAAGAATGCAGACAGATATAAAGAGAAGGACAAGACCTTTGATGAGTGCCATGTGACTTACTGAGGTAAGAAGAATGAAGCTTTTTCACAGATTCAGAATAAAAGTTAGAGAGGCCGGACATGCAAGACTTCTTATGCTGAGTGTCTTTACGAAACCACAGAGAGAGACGAATATTGAAAGGGTGAGACAAAACAATGACACAAAATCAAATGAACAGCTGAAAGGCCTTTGAACTCCTAGATTCCAGAGACTGGATTCAGGACCGTTTGGACGCATTTGTTCTGCTTTATCATTTTCAATAAATGAGTGAGGTCAAAAAATATGCCAGTACATACAATTCAGACCACAATAACCCCAAGTATGAGCAATAGCAATAGTTTACTGTTACATATTCAAAAATTGCTTTATCAAACACTACTTATAATTGGTATTGGACAGATTTTCTGTATTAAATCATCGCTAACAATAATGTAAAATATCACATGGGCCATAAATTCAGTCTGTTGGCATCTGTGTATTTCAAAGACAGAAACTCAGATGAGTGAACAAAAGAACATGCAAAGACAAGGGAGAGAAAAGAAGAACAAACATCGGCGCTCCTGTTTTTTGAGCATATGGATCGGATGATTTTCTAAGATCAGGAGCAGATGGTTCCTCGACCAGAGATGACCACCTGCAGGAGCATCATGGGTTCGTAGACTGACACTGCTCATAATGAGCATGTGCTTTACTTTATCAGAGAGAAAGTGATACACATAGACTGACAACATGCAGAGGTTATGATTATTAGTATGAAGATTTTTGTTCACCTGCCGAAGGCTGTCTGGCTTTGCGGGGTGAGCGTGGCTGTCTGTGGTGAGGATCTGTTGAGCCGTACAACTCGGCTGTGCTCATGTTCAGAAGAAGTGTTTTCTGAAGATAATCAACCACTGCAAGTCCGTTACCATTGCCAAATGCAACTCTGTAAAACACATGACAGATATACACATCAGACAGATTGGTCAAAAGTTTGGAATCATTAAGATTTTTTTGTGTTTGAAAGTCTCATCTGCTCACCAAGGCTGCATATGTTTAATCGAAAATGTATTTTAAATTGTGAATTATTCCTGTAATGGCAAAGCTGAATTTTCAGCATCATTACAGTCTTTAGTGTCACATTATCTTTCAGAAATCATTCTAATACGCTGATTTGCTGCTCAATAAACATTTTTGTGAATGGCCGTTTTTGTGGCCAGTTACATTTGTGCATTTCAGTAGTGTTCAAATACAGTTCAAATTCCACTAAAATAATACTTAATTATCATAATTAGGAACAATTATTCAAGTACTTTACATGCCTGCTAGGCTTAAATTTGATGGATCATGACACATAAAACTTGTCTGACAGATAATGAGCAGCTGTTGTGGAAGGAAAGCATTTTTAATTGCTCAGTAAACACATCGTAGGTGCAGTAAATGAGTTGGTGTTGTCGTTTCGTGGACCTACAGGCCATATGCAGAGTTGACGGCCAGGCTGGTGATCTGTTGTGGCGGCTCCCCGCTGACCCACACCAGCTGAATGAGCAGCTCCACCTGGTAACCCGGAGACTGTTTGAGAGGAGAACTCCTGACTCTGGCCAAATAGGACAAAGGACACAATTAACTATGTGCTAATATAAACACAGACCATGTCATTTGTAATGCTTTTTCTCGCAGACAGACATCTGAGCAAAACAAATAAATAAATCTGGTTCACATCATAGTAAATGTTGTTGGAAAAACCATATTAAAGGGATAAGTTCACCCAAAAATGAAAATTAGCCCATGATTTACTGACCCTCAAGTCATAGGTGTATATGACATTCTTCTTTCAGACGAATACAATCAGAGTTATCTAAAAAAAAATTAAGCGAAGCGATGCGCTTGTGTAAGAAAAACATTCATATTTAAAACTTTATAATCTAAGATAACTAGCTTCCGGCCAAACGAACATACGGATTCCACTTATGTCTACAGCGCAACTTATAATGCGACGTACTATTGATATTTACGCTACGCCATGACGCACTACGCTACTTCCGACGCCACATGTTGCGTAAGTTGCACTTTAGGAGTAAGTAGACTGTGTTTGGCTTTCAGCCGGAAGCTAGAATTGAACATGTAACATGTTAAATATGATTTTTTTTCTTACACAAACTCATCGCTTCTCTTCAGAAGGCCTTTATTAACCCCCCGGAGCAGTGTGGAGCACTTTTATGATGGATAGATGCACTTTTATGGACTTCAAAACCGAAACAGTCCATTCACTGCCATTATAAAGCTTGGAAGAGCCAGGTCATTTTTTTATATAACTCTGATTGTATTCGTCTGAAAGAAGAATGTCATATACACCTAGGATGACTTGAAGGTAAGCAAATCATGGGCTAATTAAAATTTAAGGTTTTGTTTAGTTGTTTTGACATGCCGTTTAGGGGCGGGTAAATGTGAAACTGATTGTACTTGAGACAGGGCACGTTATCTCGCAGGCCGTCGGAGGAGTTGTTGCTGCTGGTGGAGGGGTGGGACTGAGGCAGGCTGGTCTGAGGGCTGGATGATGTTCCTGGGGTGGAAACGGCAGACGCCTGCTCTCCTCCGCCCTCAGGAGACTCCACTTCATTCATTTCACACTGCATACGGACCTCCAGCAGCTACACACCAGAAAAACTTTCATTAACTCTGCACATAGATTTATATAAACATATGCATAGATCTTATATGTTAAATGTCTATAAATGGATATATGCAGATTTCCATTTCCAACAAATTTTTCTCTTTTATAAATTTTTTTATCATTTATTTGGTAACATTAAACACTACCGTTCAAAAGTTTGGGGTCAGTAAGAATTTGTATTTTATTTTTGGGGGGAAAGAAATAATAGAAATCAATACTTTTATTTGTCAAGGGATTCAAGGATGATTTAAATTGATCAAAAGTTACAGTAAAGACATTTATAATGTTACAAAAGATTCTATTTTAAATAAATGCTGTTCTTTTGAACTTTCTATTCATCAAAGAATCCTGATAAAAATTGTACTCAACTGTTTTCAACATTGATAATAATAATGAATGTTTTTTGAGCATCAAATCTGCATATTAGAATGATTTCTGAAGACTGGTGTAATGATGCTGAAAATTCAGCTTTTAAATCACAGGAATAAATTACATTTTAAAATATATTCAAATAGAAAATAGTTTTAAATTGCTGGGTTATCAAATAAATGCAGCCTTGGTGAGCAGTAAAAACATTCAATATCGTACTTATCCAAAACTTTTGACTGGTAGTGTATGTCTAGAAATACTAAATATATTAGCATTATCTCATTAGGGTATTTTTTAGAGATGATTGTTTTGTCAAATGACTATATATTTGCTTAACAATTATTTATACATATTATTAAAATGTTTTAATAAGTAAAAAAAATTTATATGTACAAATCTACACAAAATTCATTTATAATTGAGAAATCTCTTGGGGAGCCTTAATATTATATAACACTGCTAATCAGGACAGGAAGATATTTTCCAGGCATGAAAGGATGAAGGAGAGTGTTACCCACTGTTAATTACATTTGTAATATTTATGTGAAGTTACTTCTACATTAATTTATTCAGTCCTTCAGTGTGAAACCTACCTCATTAAAAAAAGCAAGGTTTTTAGGATTAATAACCATAAATATGTGAGAGCTTTACTGTGGATTCAGCATATGGTAGTTTAACTGTTGGAAATCATGTGTCAAAACAACTTAATGCTTAATGAAACATCCTGCAGTGTGCATACTAAACTCAGTCTAAAACGGCTTTCAACAGCATTCTTCTAATTGCATTATAATCACCATGCAGTGTTTTAGGACCTCATATTCATATTAATCATTTGTCACATAGTTTGACCATTTAAAATGAAATCGTGAAATAAAAGATTAAAAGGGGTGAAGAATGAATCAAATGATGACCAGCTACATCATCTGAAATTTACCTTAAAACAAATCTTGTTCATATTGTACACATATAAACGTCATGTATTAAAATGGGTCAGACCTGGACCACTTCAGCGGTGACTTCCTGTTTGCTGAACCTGTAGACGATGACATGAGCCGATACTCCAGCCACACAGAGCACACGACTCTCTGGACACCAAGACAGGATCTGGATGGCGAACGGATCTTCATCCACAATGTCAGTGCTGGATTTCTCCTCTTTACTACGGGGCTTCTCAAACACCTTTGCTGTTTTTAGCTTATACAAAACCTGCAGCATTACTGACAGACACAACAGAGCAAATGTGTTACCAATTCTCTTTATGAGCTGTTGTTAATCATTTTTGTTTTAAAATAAATTATTAGCAGATAAAATCTGAATTTGGGGAGCATCTGGGTGTAGACAAGTAAAAATGTCTTAAATGTAGCTGAGAATGCTTTACTCTTTTTAGTAAAATAAAAAAAAACATCTATTCTTTGGACATCTGCAGAAATATCCTGCGCAGATTCTGTGTGCATCTGATTTATTTTTTTCGAACTCAAAACATTGCCATAGAATCTACATGTGACATCAAAAGTAAGTGTTTGTTTTCTAAGATAGAAACTCACATGCTGAGGCGTCCCAAAACTTGATTGAGCCATCAGCATGCCTGGTGTTTCAGGAAGAAAGAAAGAAACCAATAACAACCCTGAAATACTGGCTCTGCATTAAAAAGCATTTCACTTCCAACAAGTATAAAAGGTGTCCCTCACTAATCCAATTATTAAACGTGAAAAGGCTTCGGTACAGCAAAGAGTTTATGTTTGTGTGAGAGATCACTTACCCAGTGATGATGATCTCTGAGAAACTTAGTGTTCCCTGGCCCCAGTTACCTCCACTTACTGGCCATTCCTGCATAAACACAGATTTGTATCAGTCACATAGGACTATACTTTTTTTATTTTTTTTTTATTTTTTTTAAAGGACCTATTATGCTTTTGTACATTATTAATGTAATTAATACAATTAATTATTAACTTTCTTTAGTGTGTAATGTTGCGGTTTGAGCATAAAAAAGCTCTGTAAAGTTCCAAAGCACAAAGTCCTTCCATCCGCATCCGAAATTTCCGCACGTTAAAAAATAAATACGACCTCACGTTATGTCAATCACGCTTGCATACTGCCTCCGAAACTTTCGTCCATCATAAAAAAAAAATAGGATCAGGTTCGATTTTCTGCGTTTTTCGCATCCGTGGCAAACATTTCGAATGGTGTTTTGACAATTCAGAGCCACCGAATCACGAATACGAAAAAACACATGCGAAAATTTCGGACTTTATTCTCTATTTCAGTGCGCATTGTTTCTGAACTCCCTGAACGCCTCCATTGTAGTCTTGAGTTTTCTTCCGGGAATGAACACATCACAATATTTCTCATTTAAATAATTCCTGCCAAAGGCATACGCAATATAAAGGGGAAGGGCCTGGTCGAGTTAGTTAGAAGTGTGTTGAAACGCGTGGTTATTGTAACGGGCGGGACATCTCCCAAACACGCTCGAAGCGGTTAACCAATTATAGCACACTGGACCAACTGACCAATCAGAGCACATTGTGCTTTTCAGAAGGAGGGGCTTCATAGAAACCGGCACTAAACAGAGCGTTTCTGACAGACTGGGAAGAGAGGTGCTGCAACAATGTTAAATATGTAAAAAAAATTATGTGTTCTTTTTTTAAAGCTGCCGTCGGCAAGTCTGGCAGATTGGGTCGATTAGCCAAAATTTTGAATGTTTACAACTCTCATGCCCCTCCCCACTACCAGCGAGCACCCTCCCATCGAGGTCGTGCTCGTCAGTGCGTCACTGTGCGTGTGTACCTGATTTTCTGTGAACGCGTCCGTCTCTTCAGCATCTATCAACACCATGGACTCGGAGGTAGGCTGCCCTGGCTAATCTATCCATAGATAGCAATAACCGAGGAATTGGAAGCTTGTTAGTAGATTTTCTCTCCGCCATCACGCTTCATGCAATCTCCAGGCGAACTTCAGGCGTGGCGTGTGCATGTGATATTAACGTGCGCGAGTGAGGGGGGATCTGTGGCGTGTGCACGACCTGTGATTGACAGTCAGATCTCACACCCCCCTGCGCTGATTGGACCTGATGAAGCGGGAGCGCTGGATTTTTGCAAAACAAATAACACGCTCCAGGTGGAGTTAGAAGCTCGGGTTTTTTTCTAAAACCACCTTATTTATGTTGTTCTGTCGGATTATAGTGTCGATTACACTGAATATGATCAAAAAAATGTTGCCGACGGCAGCTTTAACATTCAAGCATGAAAACCTATTCTAGTAGGAATAATAAGTCCTCAGCGGAGGGCAGAATGTTACCTTCTTACTGAAGCCCTGTCTTTTTTGTTTGGAGCCCACTGAGTAAAGTGCAGGAATGATTTCAGCAGGACAGTCCGCATAATATTCGCAGCAGGTCACCGGAGACTCGTGGATGGACAGAGGATACGGATTCTCAAAGATCGGATACCTGCACAGAGAGCTGTTTAGAAATCAACTGTGCGCAAAAGATTAGAGTGTCTCTCCCGTTTGGCATTCACTCACCCAATCTGTGCAAGGTCAATAACAACCAAATCCTTCTCCAGCAGGACAACAACAGCATAAGGCTCCTGGAAATCTGTGGAGATACAGAAGGAAGAGTTATTTTAAATCTTAGATGAGACATCTTTACAAAATACCATCTATTTTTCCTAGTGAAAAACTGTTGGTGGAAAATGATTTAATAACTATATTTTTATTGCATTTTAGTGCTTGCATTAAAGTTTAATCTACTTTTCAACAACGGTTTGGTCCAAATTACAGTTCATGAGATAAAAAAATAAATCATTATATCGCCCAGCCAAACATTCAGCACTTTGTCTAGTTTTAATTTCGTCAAGATTTAAAGATAACAAAAGAAACTTTTTTTTAAAGGCACTGCTGAATATACAGTAAATGTTATGGGAAAATCCAGCGATAGGTGGGGCAGTGACTTGCCGTTTGGATATGGGGTTTCACACAGCGTAAGGAAATCCACTATGGAGTAGTCCATCTCCAGCACTGCAGTGCTTTTCCCATGCATCACAGTCAGACAGGCTCGTCTACCCACTGTATCATATGACAAACCTCCACACAGTATCATGAATGGTTCCCTTAACAAAACAAATGAACAAATCTCAATTTTCCATGATGCAAAGGGAAGCCAAGCCGGAAATAAAATAAATTAGTGCTTCATTCAGAAGGAGTGGAATTAAGAAAATGATTAAATGTAAAACTAGTCTTTCATATCCAAAAAGAATTGTCATATTAGCTTTATATTTTATGTCAGTCCTCTGTAAATCATCATGTCATCCCTATGAAACCCATAAAACAGAAGCCAGACAGTCTCTCGCAGTCGCAATGCAACGCATTTAAGTCTTAAACCAATGCATCATGCTCTGTTTGCTTCCTAAATGCAACCCGGAGCCTTACCCTGCCCTGGTAGTTTTGTACTCCACTTTCAAGATGGGTTTGCAAGGCTCCGGCTTCTTTCCATCTTTGGGCTGTTTACCTGGGAGAGAATATTGCATGTTAAACAAGGTGTGCATATAAATATACCTTCACTTTTTTTTTTTTCTCTCTCTTTGCTTTTTATCTCCAGTATCTGTGTATTTTAATCATGGGAACATCAATCAAACCGAGGACAGGAACCTTTAAGCACCTCTTGGTTTGTAATTTGATTCCAAAAAAGTATTGTTGGTACATCTTTCAGCAACAGTATAGAGACACAACTCTTTGACACATTAAGGTGGCTTATCCCACATGTCCCTTATTTGAACTGAATTACTCATCTTTTTAAAACTAACAATAATAAACATTTCTGATGATTCATTTCTGTGGACAGATTCAGTCTGAGTTTTTTCAAAATCATGATGCATTTGTAAAAGATTGTTTTGCTCCGCCCCTATTAAGGATATGGATTTATTAAACCCCTGCGGTCGCTTTGTTTCTTATCAGTGCGAAAAAGATTCAAAATACTCAGTCGATTTTGGTCATGCAGAAAAGTCTTGTATTGTGTACCAACATCAGCAAACTTCTACATGAACATAGTCAAATGAAAAAGCACACATCTTGGAAATGACAGGTATATTGAACAGGAACTGTTTCAGGAATGGCCCAATGGTGTGTGACTACTCAAGTCTCTGCCTTTAGATCAGTGTACTCAATAATGTGCCTTTTTTGTCCTTCGTTATGTATATTTGGATTGTGTAGTGTTGTTTTATGGCCTTATTTCAGTGACTTATCTTTTTTTTCCACAAACCACGCATGAACGTAATTTTCTCAAAACGACAAACTTTTACACACATGCTGCTCACATATTATTGTAGCAGAGTTTCCTGAAGAAGTGTAAACACAGAACATTGATGCGTTTGAGAAACCTGTTCAAAAACAAGCATTTCCAGTTCATTTGTGCTGCTAGTGGCACACAAATGACACACTTCACCTCTACGCTTGATATTTATTCTGTGCACCCTGAAGAGCTCAACCTGAGGAACTTGGAACAGGAGTTTGTTTAGGCAGAAGCTTACCATGCGGTGTAATGATCTGGGCAGGCTTGGCAGGAATGCGTACATTCCATGTGGTAAGTGTGCCATCTGAGTGACTGCACACAAACTGTTTCCCCTCATGATGCCAAGCCACCGAGTGGATCGCCTACAGGCCAAACAAAGGATGAGTAATCAACCACAAGAAAACCAGGTCAGGCAAACTACGGTTCATGTGTTGTGACAGTAATTATGAATCGACAATAATAAACATAACAACAACAACAAAACATCTTAGTACTGTTCTGTTCTTCTGGAATAATTTACTTCCTGTAGACTAGAGTTGTTCATTTAAGCACTCTGCACACCACTTTGACATAGGTATTTCACCATAAACAGCATTTATGTAATTTTATGATGTGAAGGACAAATTACCACCAAAAATGATGTCACAACTAATCTTAAAATTAAAAATGTGTACAGGTGTTATTGAAGTAGTTTATTGTGTTAAAGTGAATAATTATTGCAGTTATTGCTTTCATGATCAATCACTGCTGTCACATCTGAGTACCAGGACTCCAGACTAACATTTGAGAACAGTAGCACAGATGCCACTAATTTCTTTAGTGATTATGATTTTTAATCCTAAAAGGTAATTTAATGTAAAACATTTTTTATTGTTTTGCATAGTTAAGTTGCAGTAACTAATAATATTACATGATTATTTCTTGGAAATGCACATTTGAGTTGAGATGCAGAAAACAAATTACTTTTATTAACAACAGTAACATGTAAAAAATTTATATTTATATATACAGTACATATATATATCATTTTATATTATATAATTTTTATTTATTATTACTATTTTTTTTGGTCATGGCATTAAAAAAAAACTTTTAACTTGGATAATTGTTAGAGTTTTAAAATGGTGCAAAAAATGTGAAGCACTTAAAAGTCATTGAAAAAAATTGCAAAAGGTTATACTTTCAAAAGGTTGAAATGAATAATGTAAAAACATTCAAACTATGGTTACAGTTAGCGTTAATACATTAAATCCATGGTGAATGCTGGTGATTTGTGGACTGAAAAGCCTTCTATAACTCATCCATGGCACAAAAGGGCTTTTCACACTTGAAATAGTTAACCCTGGGTCCTTTCTAAACCAAAGATAAACTGAATCCTGGGTTATCTTGCTTCATGTTTCACACTGTTCATACCCGGGGTTAACAATTAATCCTGGGTATTCATAAGCTGATGTTTCACATTGTACAGTCCCTCACCCTGGGTTAACATTCTTATTTGCATATTTGCAAGGTCAGTGTCATTGATTGGATGAACACAGCACGCGACCTGTTTACATAAAAGCTCTAGCATTGCACATCCTCATATTGCCGACTGTTTGGATACTTTACTCTGAATGGATACTTCGGACTATAAAAGGTAAGAATGAAACGGTCTCTTCTTCACTCAAATTGTCATGTTTACTGTCAGCATTTGACATTTTTCCTCTCAAACGCTGAATTTACTGTTTATATACAATGTGCAGTGTTTCTATGACTATACAAAGCACGCAAATATGTACGCGATTGGCTGTCTGTTGCTAAAGGCCAATTTATACTTCTGCTTCGAGTGTACGCCGTAGTGTACGTCGTAGGCTACGCACGTAGGCGACGCCGTCGTGAGCATTTATACTTCTGCGAATGTCTGTGTTGCTCTGCAGTTACACAGCCGAAACGCTAGTTGGCGCGGGTGGGTTTTAATGTTCCACTGTGTTTACATTCCTCGCGGCTGTTTTGAGTTTAGGTTTCTACGAGCAATGGCGACTGAAGGAGTCATACAGATGGCTGTATTTCCGCACTTCTTCAAGCAATCTCTCGGTCACTTGGTCTATTTCCATGGCTCTTCACTGATCTTCGGAATTTAAAAATGGCGGGCGGGCGGTGCAGAGTGCAGAAGATCATTCCGGAAATGCGTAGGAGGAAACGCGATGCTCTCCAGCCGACCAATCACAGATCTTGCGGTCCGCGTCGCCGCGACACGTAGTTACATTTTTGAGGAGGTGCGCGTCAGGGTACGGCGAAGGGTACGACGTATGGTACACGTCAATGCGTATGCTACGCCGTACCTTCTACGCGCACCCGACGCAGAAGTATAAATTGGCCTTAAGCGTCTAGCTTTAACATTCTAACACCGCATCATGTCACACTGTACAAGTTTGGCATCACAATGCTGGGTTACTGGGTGTGTGTGTATATATATATATATTAGGGGTGGCACGGTACATGAAAAAACATCCGAACCGTTCGGTTCGCTTGTCTCGGTTCGGTGCGTGTGTGCGTCGCGCGGTTCGCACGGTTCGACGCATGCGCAATGTAGCCTTGTGCCCGTGCTACTGCTAATACAATGCTAAATCATAAATCAGACAAATGTAGAATAACATTACAATGTCCAGCAATCGATTTAAATAGTACACTGGGTTTACTTAGACATTTAATGAGATCAACTCCACTAGGCTATATGTTGTTTTTTTCACGTGAATAAATAGGCTACATAGATCGACTGTTCCACGTACCGGTATGTACTTTAATGGTCCAGTGGCAGAACTTGCCAAGCGTGTCAAAGGTTCTGAGTTCTAATCTGCACTCGTATATATTTTTCTTTTTCATCAAAACCGATTATGTTTATCAGCGGTTGTATATCAAGCAGGGACAGATTTGTATGAATTTTGTTATGTGATTTCATCGGAACGAATAGAGTAGCCTAGAGTCTCCTCAACGGACTGAAGCGCGCGTCTGAGTGAAGAATGTGCGGCCGCTGCGGTGTGTGCGCGAGCCACGAGAACACTGTATCAGCGCCACTGATCGCAACGGCAACGAGCACTTTGATCACTTGATTAAAAAAAACACATTTCAGCGCTAGATTGCTTCTTATTTAACAAACGAACGAAACGAATACTTTGCTAGTTAACTGGAAATGTTTTATTTATTTGTATTGGTACATCCGTGCTGGGACATAATATCAACCCTGGCAAAAAGTGGTGACAAATAACTGTCCGACACAGCCCACGGGAAATGAGAATCTGCGTTTTGCAAACACACCCCATTTATGAAATAAATTAATTAATAATTAGATAATTCAGCTATATATCATATGCTGAAGTAAATTTTTGGAGTGTTAAAGATTAAAAGAAAAAACAACAACAAGAACCGTACAGAACCGAAAACCGTGACCCTAAAACCGTGATACGAACCGAACCGTGGGTTTTGTGAACCGTGCCACCCCTAATATATATATATATATATATATATATATATATATATATATATATATATATATAACCAATGCAGTGCTAACCTTTCTCCGGAGCAATTTAGTCGCACCGGAAAGAAAAAAGGTAGCAAAATGAGATAATTTGGTCGTAGTCTGGAGCCCTGTCGAGTAATATCCTATACCAATTTGAAAACCTTCCTTCATTCTACTGTCTTTAAAAAAAAAATTTTTTTTATATAAATATATATTTTATATATAATTATATATATAAAAAAATAACTTGACCTCAGAATCTGAGATTCAATCAGAATGCAGGGAGGCAACTGTAATGTACAATACAATGTCTCACCTCGTCATAGTTGTACCGATAGTCAGCCTTCTTCGATTTCAAGTCCCACAGCACAACTATGCCACACTCAAAACCAATTAAAAGCTGCAAAAAAAAGAAACAAAACTTTTCTGAAATGGTGCAAACTAAAAGCTGAGCAATCAGGAAATATATTTAATCTTCATACTTTCCCTTCGTCCATGGGGTTATCGCTGATATGAACTACAGGTCCAGGGTGAGACTTTGAGGAACTGTTGAAGAAAGGAGACAATTTATGAGGAAAGTGTTCTGACAAATAGAAAGGTTGTATGCAAAGATCATGTGTGTAAATATTTGAGCATAAGACATTTAATTAGAATCACTGGAGTTCATGGTGTCTATACATGGAGAGTCAGACCCTTACAGTTCAATGGCTTTGTTCCACATGATGACATAGCCTGAGAGGGTGAAGGACTCCACATTGACGATGTGAATGTTCCCTCTTTCCGTGCCCACGTAGAGCCATTTACTCTGAAACGGCAAATGGCAAAACGTGATCCTGCCAAAAGACAAAGAGAGAACTGACCTTAATCAAAGTGAAAAACTCACTGCAATTATCTCATACGATAGTGAACATTTGACTGATTTGTGTGTCGTGACGCATTAAGGAAGAAATGGCAATAACAGCAGAGTGAAATCTGGCAAAGCGAATGAGTCACGTTTGATAAATCAACTGGTATTACTGTGGACGACTGTGCATTACTGCCATTGTGTGTCTTGTGAATGGCACAGCAATCAAGTCTATACGCACTTGAGAACACTGTCCTGCCCTCTTGTCTCTGAACAAACATTTATTTCAACCCTTTATTCTGGGTTGGTCTGCTTATGAACAGTCAAATGGGCTCTTTGCCCAGGTAAAGGCCAACTTTTGCATTTTCTGAAGAAAACGTTGGTGGTGTTTGCCTATGCAAACCTTGCTGCCACAATGCTAGAGTATTTTAGGTGGTCACTGGGGTGTTGCTATGCAGCTGATAAGGTTTTTAAAGATAGCATGTTTCTAGGATGTTTTGAATAAACCCTTAATCCCAAATATGAGCAATAGTAACAGTTAAAAAAAGCATGATTTGGAGAAACAAAAATCAAATTGCAACTTTTCTGGGGGGAAAAAAGGTTTTGTTTTCCAGTTTTGTTGTGCTTGTTTGTAGGGCTGCTAATTTTGGTCAAAAATGTGTTACTTAATATAAACAAAATAAGAAATACTACTAATACTACTTGTCATATTTTACTGTAAACTTTTTTTAAATAATAATAATAATATTTTACATTACAACTCTATAATATTTACAATAATAATATTTATGACTGTCTTAATTCCTTCTTTTTTTAAACGTCAAACCATCGTTTTCTTTTCTTTTAAAGCTTTTTTTTTTAATGATAAGCGCTTCTCAATACAAGTTTGGGAAGATGACTGGCGTATGTTGCGTTCCCAAATGCACATTAAAGCGACCAAATGCAGAGCAGATGCACAGATGTAGTTTGTGAGGAACAGCATTTACTGTGAACCGAGCTCCTCTGAGACGCTGCAAACACCGCTGGGTAATCAGCTGCTCACATGTAAAAGAACACGTTGCCACACTTCACTCTGAAACACGCAGCACATATATTTATTTAGTGTAGAGGTGCATGGTTTATTTGTATGCAGAATGCTTACCTCTCCCGATTAAACTTAAGAGAATGGAGAATGGCAGGAAGTTTTTGCCTCAGATTCCACAAATGAATGCTGTCATCTGCCAAAGCACTAACCAGCGCCCCCTATGGACCAAACACACACACAAAAAGAGAGCTCTAAATCTGCAAGTCACAACATATTGAACATATTATTCATTTTAAATGACTAAATATTAAACCAAAAGCTACAGACAATGACAGGAAGAGGGATAAAACCAAGAGAGAAAGTAAAGGCCCGTTCACACCAAGGACGATAACTATAAATATAACGATAAAGATGTAGTTCTAAAAATCGTTCTCCATATTAAAGAATAGCAGAGTTCCCACCACAACTATAACGATAAAGATATGAGGAACAATATCATTGGGATCACTTTCAGAACGATTTGTTTCCAGCTGTCGAACGATAAAACACTGACAGCCAATCAGAATCCACTCAGCTAGCAAATAGTGTAACAAAATTACCTCAGGTATCCAGCTCTAGTTTCGACAACATTGTAGACAACTTCCTTTGAAGTTGCAGTGAAAAAGGCGTTGTATAGCTATATTATATATATATATATATATATATATATATATATATATATACTGTATAAAGGTGTTGAGGCGTTGTTTTTATTCCACTATTGACTTTGTCAGCTAAATTCACTGTTAGATTAGATCGATTACTCTAGACTAGCTAGATTCACTGTTTAGATGCGCTCGAAACGTAGCATGCTGAGGACATCTGCTGGTAAAAGATCTGTAAATGCAACAAACTGCTCTAATCGTATTGAATTATCGTTATCGGGCCTTAAGAAAGATGAAATGACCATACAGATGGACAGGGCAGAACTCACTTCATTGACAAGAAACTCCAGCTGGATGACAGCAGATCCGCTCTCATGCTGGCAGTAACACTCCACTCCTGCTCGGCCGAATCTGCAGGCTCAGTTAAGGTACATACACCTCAGAGTACCTGTCAAATGTGCTAAATCCAGAATAGCATTGTTGTATAAAATGCATTGCAAAATTCAAAATTCACTCAAACAGTAACATTGTCATCATAATTCCAACAACAGCAGTATTATTATTATTATTATTATTTTTATTTTTGCTTTTGAGATGAGATTTTAGGCAAAATTCAACACGATAAAACTGGCTGGTGATTTTTCCCGCCAAGAAAATAAATAAATAAATAAAATAAAATAAAATAATCACCATAAAAGCAATCCACATGCTTTCAAGTCTTCATAAGTCATACAATGTCTTTGTGTGAAGAACAGGCTCAAATATATAATATTCTAACATGCGTTTCCAGCAAACAGCACTGATTAATGCATGTCAAATTTGAGCGAGAGCTACTTCTTGGTGCTTTGCAGTAAAAACAATCACTTTTCTTTGAACAGAAAATAGCTCCAACTTTCTTACCATGATTCCCCTTTTGTGTTTCAAAAAAGAAAGAAAATAATACAGAGTTGGACTATAATAGAGAGACCACACACTGTACTGTAGGACTATTTAAATGAACTGCAAAAAGTCACAGCACCTAAATACAATCATATACATTTTAACATTAAAACCTTGCTGAGAAAATGTTTTCATGTTATGTTTCTTCTCAACTTGCACATAGACAACAAAAAAAATAATGTAAGTAAACCAAACAGGGTGCAGCACTAAAGGGAATCTGTGTTCGCAGAGGACTCTGCGTCATATTACCGAGGGTCTGGTCCATTGACTTAACTAAAAGGATTATAGTAAGTCCCTAATCAGAGTCTTAAGTCTTGTCTGTGAATGCTGTTTCAGCCCTCTGGAGTACAGCACTCTAACTGCTCCCATAAACCCCTTCTCCAGCAGGACAACAGCAACAGTCTCCAGTCAAACAGTCATTCATATTCATCAGCACTGCATTGCATGCTTTCTATGTGCATTTAGAAACAAATGCGAGTACTGTTCCATATCAGTTTGCAGATTCCAGGGCTGAAGAAACTGTTGTGTTGTTGTGCGTTTACACCCACAAGAGCTCTTTATATTCTCTGTTAGATTGTAATATCTTTCAAAAAATCCCAAATAAAACATCCAGATACTTTAGAGCTTTAATTCAACGTCTGTATAATGCAAATTACAATACCGGCGAGTAAAAAGAGGCTCTCGCTATAGCAATAACCTCAGATTAGAAAGCTTCATATCTCCCGAATGAAAACACTGCAAAACAACATATGGACACTGTATGTTGTTACCTCAGGACATCTAACGCACTTCTAATGCCAGGGAAGGAATTCTGAACTAGTTGACACTATAAACAGGAAATGTTTCTCATCCGTATTGAATCAGCGGTTTCCTGCAGCAATGTACTAATTTCCTCTTGAGTAACTTGCTATTGTGAAAAAATATAAGACCTGAGAGCCCTACAAGCACACACTGCCAGCTAACAGTATGTGAAGCTTTACGGTGTCTGATATGTTAACTTTGTGCTGTACAGTCACATACCTGTACGCCCTAACCCTTCCAGCTAACGTATCTCTGTTAAACGGATCAATTATGGTAAGCAACATTGGTAGGGCTGTGCTCAGGAAGAGAGCCATTACACTGAAGATAAACTCACCTTGCTGACACAACGGTTTGCGAACAAGACAGCACCAGAGATTACAAGAGGGCAATAAACTAAGAACAAGACAAAACTAATGCATGCTCTACGCATTTAGTCTTGTTAATATTTCACTGTAACACGGCCTCTCTATGATATGCACTTGAGATTCACAGAGCAGAAACTTACAATTAAGCCCTATTGGGATGGTAATTGTTTCTCATGTGGATGTCTGTAAAAAATTAATTTGCATGGGACCTCAGTGAAAAACTCATGCATTTGGATGGCAATTTACTCACGGTGGAGGGGCTAGTTTTGTAATCCTATACGAACCCGGGAACACGCGGCTCACGAGGTCAGTCGCATGATTGTCCGCTGTTAAATAAAATATATTATTTAATAATATTTAATTTAGTAAAAGGAAAACAATGTCCTATTTATTATTTAATTATCTAAATATCCTGTTTAAAAATAGAAAGCTAGACACGCTATATTTGAAATGGTTTTCTGTTTTGCATTAGGCCCATTTCAAAATAAGGGGATGTCATTTAAAAAATATGGAAATTAGCAAAATCAAGTTAATGCAGCCTCTTATTTACATGAGGTAAACATAAAGCTGCTTGGTTTACATTTATAATGCATAATATTTTAAAATTGTATACGCTGATTTCACGCAGCCGCCATTTTGAAATCGAAAGTGAGGCTCCGGTGGGAAGAACCCCGGAAGTAAAGATAAACAACAATGCCTTGGATTACCAACCTGAAGCTGCTGCCGCGATTTACACTATTGGATGTTAATATTCAATATAGGATATGTATATAGTTCATTCCTGCTTCTTTTTTTACCTTCTGAATTATGTATAAAAAAAAATATTTTATTTATAAATGAATTTCACTGTATATAGTCTAAAGTATGAAAGAAATGTATGTAAATATTTAGAATTGACACAACATCATTAAACACAACAATACGCCATCGCATTCACGACTCTCCTGTGATTAAAGGCGACACTTCCGGTTTTCTTCCCACCGGAGCCTCGCTTTCGATTTCAAAATAACGGCTGCGTGAAATCAGCGTATTGCTGCCAGTCCATTTCAAATGATTATGTGCTTTTTTTCCTCTTTCTCCCTTTTTTGTTCTTGACAGCAAATATTGTTATTTTAAATACTTTCCAGCATTTCATACATATTTAAAATGCATGAAAATTAGAGCGGAGCACAACAGTTATATTATGGTGCTCGGGAGTGGTCAAAAAGGATTTAAACAGTGAATTTTTTATTGATCTCCTCTTGTAAACTCGGCACGACAATTAAAATTACCACACGACCTTGATGTTCATCAAAAAACAGTAGGTAATTCAGTCGGGGATGTTTACACGGTTGGTGGGAGAAAAACGGACATTCTGGATTCGGAAAGCAATAAAATCACAGACTGGCCCCTGTTGAAAATACCTCACATCCCCATGAGAAACAATTACCGTATGAGTAGGGCTTTAGTCAGCCACTATTATATTGGTGTCAAATCCCTAACCTACAGTACCTTTTATAACCTTGTGTATTACAAATTCAGTGAGTAAAAACTTAGGCACCACTAAATCATAGTGGTGAGCTTTTTTAAGTCGATGGAGCCCTAGGCAGCCCTATATTATAGAGAAAATATGAGAAATACATGAGATATTATGGGTATGGACAATTTGTCAGGCCATTATGGTGCACCATATTTGTTATGACAGATAATCAATACTAATATACAGAGGACAGAAAAAACCCTTACAGAAAAACCAACTGAATTTTGCATGTACAAAACAACAAGAGAAATACATACTTTGCACATAGTGAAATCCATGTGATCACATGTGAAACATGATGACGTTGTCTACGTCATCACATGTGGAAAACATGGGAAATTCATGTGGTTTTTCTGTAAGTACCATAGAAAAAGATTAAGCCAATAATACTTTCAACGGAAAAAAAAAATAGGCATTATTATCTGCTTCCAATATCAGCCCAGTCAGTGAACAATGATTCAACGACAAAGTGAAACTATTACAGGTGTTTTTCATTGCACGTTTTTCAATCTAAAAAAATCTTTCCGTTTTTATTTTTAACTAAATGATATGGTAGTCAGAGGTGGAAGGAGGGGGCCAGATTTTTTAAAAGGTTTTAAAGCTTCTCTGATGATGCGTTTTGACCGTTTCAGCATCTGTTTGATGCACGCAACCTGGATAAGCTTCAAAAGGTAAACATGCCAGCAATGTGGAACAATAATGATGCAATGAGTATCAATACAGATGGTGGACAACCAGAATGAGACTTTTACCGCCGCCGTTCCCGCGGCGGCAAAATTGGGATGTGTATTTGCTGCCTTTTACCGCTGAGTGGCGCTGTAATCACAGACTTTGAAAAGTGTCAGTTTATTCTCTTTATGACGTAATCTGCCGCGGCAGTAATCTGAGCTGAGGTCACAGATAAATTCAAGATAAATATTGTGGTTAAACGAATTCAAATTCATTAAATTTAAACAAAGTAGACACACGTTAACATTGTGTGCCCAGTTTTTCTATAATTTAGAAAGGCTATGTCAATAGGTTACTTGTCATTTACTTCGTGTTATTTTAATGTGTTTGTAGATTTATTAACTGAAACATAACAGTGAAATAAATTAAAATAATTTACCGTAAAATTAAAACATTTTCAGGACTCGCAGTTACTAACCGATGTCATCGGTTTAAGCATTCTTTGTTATATTCAGAATTAAATAGGCTTACATGTTGTTATGATTATCAATTGAATTCTTTAATAAATAATCAACCACAATGCCTATTAGCCTACTGCCGCAGCAAAAATAAACCAGTCGAATTTCAAAGTCGTTCGCGAAATGACTAGGCTATACCGGGTGGCGCAAGTGACAGGGCAAAACAGCAGCAACTGCGGCATTTTAAAAGGTAAGTTTCCTATCTGTTTATTTAAAAAAAAAAAAAAAAAAAAAAAAACCATGGCGCTAGATCTTGTAAAAAAAAAAAAAAAAAACTTTTTTCATTATTTGAACAAAAATGAGACTGATATAATTATATATACATAATTATAATTATATATACATAATTATATAGGCCTATATATAATTTTTTTTTAACAGAACTGCTTTTGAAATTACGATTGGAATTATTATAGGGTACAGAAGTAAAGCCATTGTATAATATTTGTTCCTTAGTGTAAAATGGAAATGCATGGTGATTTTATTTTGTAAATAGGCTATAAGCAAAAAACTATGTTTTAGAACTAGACAAATCTCTCTGCATCAACAATAGACTATAAAATGCATTAATAGGCTAATATACAAATATCAGTAGTCCAAGTTAGTTCGGGATTCGAAACCGTGTCATCTAAATGATCGTAACGTAAGTTCAACCACTCGGCCACGATTCACTCGTTGCGACATGGCCTAACGTTCCAGTGTGTGTTCGCTCACACGAGCGAGAAGCGCTCTTCATTCAAATGAACGCGCCGCCGCGTTTGTCGAACACTAATTCAACATGCCAGAATAAAACCTGGCTTTAGAACAATGCATAGCGCCACTCGTCGTGGTGTGCCAAAAAATGTACAATAATTTAGTTTCATTTATTTCAGTGTTAATGTTTGAGTTAAAAAAAAATCTCTACAAATTATATTAACACAAAGTCGGCTATAAGAATCCTTTATAGGCTACGAAAAAAGCAAAGGGCTTACAGTCTTAACATTTAGGCTACTTTGCTTAAATTCGATACATTTATTTTCAGTAGGGCCTAATACATTTGTAGGGATGTAATTTCAGTATGCTTTACCAACGCTATGTATTCAATTAAAGTTCCAAGAGGTCTGGTCTCTATATTTCCTTCCCAGCTGACACTAATATGCAAGTGCACAGCAAAAATCACAACTTGTGCTTGCTGCGAACGCAAGTTATTTAAGGTGTCTCAACTGTACACAGTCTACCCTACAGTGTGAATTCGTTACAAGGTTTCATTTAATTAAATTAATGTGCAGCAATTTGTACAAATAGAGTCTATAGGCCTACTATACTGTTGTAGCCATTAAATAATCTCATTTAGTATCATATTTGTTAAAATATTATAATGTTATTTTTTTCCATCTATGTTGAAAATGAAAAGTGAACAGCACGAGTAAGATAGGATGCATTATATCGAGAGATGGACATGGAGTGGGTCAGACATGATTTTGACCACTTCATTAAGTTTTGTTTAGTAGAAAACCTTTCTTTAAAGTGAATTTCGTTTTCTATAAATTGTATCTTAATTTTAATCAATTTTTCATCAACCAATTGCTGGATTTTATAAGTAAGAGAAGCAAATATAACAGACACTAATCATGGAGGCGCCCGCGCGGTCACTTGCGTTGCACGTCAGCTGGAGCGCATCTCATCCTCCTAACTTAACGAAACTCAGCGTATGCCTCACACAGACATGATAAATACATCAAATACACAAAGCTTGAAACGTCTTCAAACGAAATAATTCAAAACGAAAAGAAAAAGGCTACTCTCTGATTATGTCTTTATGTGCATTTCTCTCTAGGTGCGTTCACTACAAATATGGCGATCGTCAACTTCATCTTTGCAGTCGACACTGTCAGAAAACACTGGTTTATTGATAAAAATTTTGCACGCATCACCGGATTTACAAATACACATCTTGCTTGTTGCACGCACACATATTATGTCGAAAAAACGAAATATTATGTTGAAATAACATTATTATTAATAATACATCTTTTAGAATATTTGATTAAATGCTGATTGTTGCGCTTGTTCAATTGAATAAAATGAAAACTTTAATTGTGATAATTAAAATAATTGAAAATTAAATATTTAGTGGCCAAGTTTTGCTAATTTATTATAGGCTATTATATGCCTATTGCCTATATTAAGTAGGTCATATTAAGACAAGGCATATATTAAGTTATCTTAGCTGTTATGAGAAAAATAAATCTAACGAAATCTAAAATCTAAATCTAATAAATCTAAAACAAAATTCTAACGCCAATTCAACATGCCAGAATAAAACCTGATTTTTGAACAATGTAACGCCACTCGGCCTGGTGTGCCAAAACACTACATTTTAAACTTCAATGTTTAATTAAAAACAATCTCAAAACGCGTTGTGACATTTTTTTTAAAGCAGTAGCCTAGCCTATATACATTAAGGGCATTGAAACCAGGATCTTAACTAAAACGCGTTCCGCGTAATCTCTCAAAAATTATGCCTAACTACTCCATGTATTTTTTTTTTAAGGACTGCTTTTGAAATCACTATAAATTACTATGCAATTGTATCGCTCACGAGAGCTCTTCATTTATCTAATTCCTCAATAGAATAGTAAAAATATTCAGCGTCATTGCTCCTAATATCGTCTCTATTTTTAACTTTTGATTCTATTTTTTCAGTTCTAAAATTGATTCTATCTTTGGTTCTATTCTGTTGTAGCCTAATAGGCCTATTTATATATATGAAAAATATGCCTATTAGGCTTAGGGTTTTATATTTAACCCACTTACATTTTAAAATACGGCAATTTCTGCTGTTTTGCACAATGTCCCTTTGCGCCACCTGGCGGTCATTTCGGGAACGAATTTGAAATGCGGCTGGTTTATTTTTGCCGCGGTGATTTCGCCGCGGCAGCTGGCGCGGCGGTAATAGGCATTCTGGTTGTCCACCATCTGTATGTACAATTTGTTCGTTGGAAAAAACAGGAACATGACTAAATGAATTTCTAAAAATCATAAATTAAATTTGAGTTTTTGGGTAAATAAAAACTTGAATTTCAGTTTCTATAAAAAAAATTAAAATTAAAAAAAAAAATTAAAAAAAGGTCATTGTAGCGTTTTGCTCTCTCTCACATCCCATGTCTTGATGCCCTGATGGGAAACCAAACAGGGATGTTTACACAGCAGGCTTGCCTATACCATATTTGGCAAATGGACTGAATAAATAATGGAGGCCTGTTATAAATAAGTTGCAGTGGACCACTGACTCATTATTTATTCATAAGTGTAAGCATCAGGCCCTTGACCAGCCAGTTTCTCCTGAGCTTATGCTCTCTTATGACGCTGGATCAGAGCCCAGGGTCAGACTCAGTCAGTCGCTCTCCACGTTCCATGGGAGCCGGAGACCAACCCAACAAACAGATCGCTGTTCGATTCTATTACTGAATATATTGATCACCATAAAACCAATATGTGATGTTTTATTAACAAAGTTCGGGAGGAGCACGTTCAAATGATCTACCCAATAAGCACGAAAGGAGGCCTATATACATTTAGCCTACTCACCTATGTTCCTCAACATTTTGTTCTTCATCCCTCCACCACCCCGACTCCTCACTCTCAGCCGGTTCCCATCCCAGCCTTGGCTTAGAGCCCTCCCCTCGGACAGCACACCAAATACGCAAACTCTTTTACTCTATCAGAGAGAGATTTTCAAGCAGCAGACACTAATGTCATCATTGTTAATGCATATTACTAAGAAAACAAAATGTACTAGTAAACAAAAATATTTTTGGCAACTGAAATTAAAATACAAAAAAAATGCATGCAAAAGAACTAATTTAAAAAGTATGCAAAACTAAACTGCAGTTACAATGTGCACTTCATTATGAACGAAAAAAACTGAGCAAAATGTAGTTTCCCTATATTTTTAATATGACTACTACTTTGTTGCACACTGGTGAATTATTGTTGAATTTAAATTCAACTATAAATATGCATTTAACATTATGTGGGGAAAAGCTAACTGACTGGTTGTGTTAAATGTCAGTCAAACGGCCCCTTTCTATCGAAGTAAGGCAGTCATTGGCCAGAAAACACCATAAGCTGGATTGTGAGACTAACCTAAAACAGACCATCCACTAAACATAGGCTTGAGATAAATGCTGGAAAAGATAATTATGTGTGCAAATGTCAGGACCAGGATTCACTCAAATTAAACAAACATTCCAGCTGGGTTCGAGACAAGGGACACTTTACAATGAGTAAACATGAAAATCGCTGTCTGTAGTGCAGAACTTTGCTGATCTATGGTGTTTCATCTGTATAAAACAGCCTAAGACACAAAGCTGGTGCTCTTCTGTACACATTCTTTAACTTTTCCATTGCTTTTCATTTGTTTTCATGACAATTTCTCAAAGTACTTAATACAATTTAACTTCATTGTAAAAGCATCTATGCTGATTTAACTCAAAAGAATCTAAGGCAGTACAGTAATATTCACCCTGACAATGATCAACAGACTTATTTCTTTCTTTGGATTTTGGGGTGAAATATGACCTGGATGAGTTCTTGACAGGTTTCATGAGATTCATCCTCATTTACCAGAAATCCTTCTGATAAATGTTCAATATTAACATGTCATGCAACACGGTTTAAGTGCTATAATGTACAAGTGAACAGAGCTCTGTAACGTTTAGGAAATCCACACAAAAGTTGTACTTTCTGAAGCGTCAAATTGCCGACCACAATGGATGACTCACTTCAAACAACAGGGGCTTCCGCTGAGAGCAAACAGCCGTGCAATCTGATGAGGGTGCTGTCATTCTATATGCCCTAATAGTACAGGCCCAAGTGCAAAAGATTACAATGCAGCTGAAGCAGACAAACTTGTCAACGGTCCCTGCAACCGCTGACATTTGTTTCTGCAAACTGAACAGTGCCAACAAGGCAGTAAACCAGCTCTGAAAAGAGAGAACAAGGAGGAGAAGAGCAAAACAGAGAGGAGATATGAATGATGATAAGAAAATGGAGAAGGTGACTAGTCAGAGAACTGTCCACACATGTAGGTTTTGCACAACACAAGGTTGTACATCTATAAAAAAAAAAAAAAACTGTCATCTGAGCATAATTAAAATTCTGTCTCTCTAGCCAAGTACGCTTGAGTAGTTCATTAAAGGAGACTTAAATATATTTAATGAAAAACACAATCTATTAACTAGAAAGCGAAAGCAAGTTCATCAAGACTAACTTTGATTGTTGGTTTAACAAAGTCTTGCCTGAAAGCTACATTTACGAGATTATATACGCCTCAGAGTGCAAAGACGCTGATAGGTTGTTGCTAAATTTTTCCCAGTGGTTGCTAGGGTGTTGCCAAGTAGGTGTTAAGGTGTTCTTGTTGCTAAGGTGTTGATAGGCAGTTGCTTATATTATAGACAGAGACAGATAGATAATGGCATTTTTAGGTGGCTGTTAATATGCTCTGAATGGTTGCTAGGACACTGCTAGATAGATATTAAAAATATTAATATCTAATGTCCTCCAATCTACAGAAGAATCTTGCATCCTTCTCCAACATGCTTCTGAAAACAGATATACACATAGCACACTAATGACAAGCTCTTTGCGCAATGAAAAAAAAACAAAAAAAAACATAAAATTATAGAGCTATTTGACTCCACGGCTTGCACTCTGCCTCCCTGTCCAAGCCGAACTCGAGCCATTAGTAGGTTTCAGAGTGATAAAGTAGAGATAGGATCTGTCCAAACAAGATTAAGAACAGTAATCAAACAGGCCCTGGGTGCCTTAAACAAACTGGAGGAGTCTCAAATGGCCGTTATTTAAAGCACTTGGAGTTGGATGCTGCCAACAGCAGCCTACAAGAAGAGCAGAGAGGAGAGGGTCATAGATCACAGGGCAATCGACACTGAAACAGCGCTGATGATACTAAAAATAGCACTAATCAATTCAATTTATACAGCGCTGAAGCCTAATAAAAAATTCTTCGAGCATGAATTGTAAGGCGTCGTTGGCTGTGTAAATAAGCATGTAGAGAGCTGAAGATGATATCGGTTTTCAGCACACAGTTCTTGGGTGGCACTTCCTCATTCCGATTCTTAACGTTTCTTAAAGACCCACTGTGGTGAGAATTCAAGTTTTTAATGTTGTTTATATGTCTTTGTGGTGCTTTTTTAATATGACAAACCATGTGCAAATTTCATAAGTCAACACCATTGCTGAGTATTTTCTCTTTAAAACTGCAGTGAACCAAAGAGGGTTGTCAGACAGTCAGTCTCAAAAACTTGAGATTATCTCTAAGATATTCTTCTAGATGGCTCAGGAGGAGTACCAACCTTTTGGATGTAATTTTTCAACCACCAGGTAAAAACATAATAACTTACAAGAAAACTAACAACAGGGCTCCAGACTGTGAACAAAGTGTTATATTTTGCGGCATTTTTTCTTGTCGATGCAACTACATTTTGTTAAGAGTATGACCACCACGTTGCCCGACCAATAAGAGCTGCCATTTCTGTCGCATATGAAAAATATTAAACGGCAATAAAACGAAAGTGGATCAAATCCGTAGTTCTCGTTTGAGCTGCAAAGCGAGGACCGTTTATCACCTCGCAGTGGCAGCAATATTACAGCGCAAGCTCAGAACAGGTGTACTCGCGGGGCAATCATGATCACGTGACATCATTACTACACAGACAGCGTTGGGAGATCCACTGAGAAAAATCGTTTGAATTAGTATTAATACATCGCTGCGAGATCTAGTGAGAAGCATTCAAATTCAGCACAAAATTCTCTGTTATAAATCATAGATATCAGATCAAACAGAGCTGACATGGAAACCAGGAGGAACATTGTGCCATGAACGAACAAGTTATAGAAGGCTTTCCCATCCACAAATCACCAACATTCACCATGGATTTAATTTAGTAATGCAAACTGTAACCATGGTATTGTGGCAGAAATAGTCACATGTTTTTAGATGATTAATTTCAGGGTTCATGCAAACTTATCTATCTGTTTCTGTCTCAAGGACTTCCAAGTGCTTCACAGTTTTTCCAGCACTTCAAAGCTCTAAATATTATCCACAAATATTTATTACTAAATTTTTCCCAATAAAAATGTGGGTTTTACATGTTACTGGGATAATCAAAGTTAATTTAATCTGCATCTCAACTCAAGCTCAGTGCTTTACTGTCAAATGTGCATTTCTAAGAAATAAACTTAATTGTATTAGTTACTGCACTTATTAATGCAAAAACAATAGTAATTTTATAATTCATTTACCTTTATGATTAAAAATCCCCCCTCTCTAGCACTACCAGATCAGGTGCTGGTGCCACCATCTGTAGAACTTAGTGGCCCCGGTGCTACTGCTCTCAACTGTTAGTCTAGAGCCCTGGAACAACCAGATTGATGGAACCTGATGGAACCTGCTAAGTTTTCCTGCACCGATCTTGGTAGGGAAGTTCTGTGAAATTCTGTGAAATAGAGTTAATTATGTTAAACAGAGCTGAGATTACTACATTCTCGTTGGGAGATGAAAGCATTACCAAACAAATAATATTGAATAAACGTACGTAAGTATTGGATGTTTACCTCCTGCACACATTTGTAAAGATTCCTTTTCACAAGAAGTCACATGATTTGAGATATCATTTATGTCTGCAGCACAAACATGCAGAATACTCCAAAGTTTAATATTTTACATTATATTGAATATCTAAGTATGGACTATAAATAGTAACATTTGGCCTTACAAACACTTACACTTATAACCCACAGCAGCAGAGACGAACTGCACCATTCATACACTAATTATACAATCATCAGCTTATTACAAAATTCATCATTCATGAACAAATTTCGCAGCACAATCTATACTAAATTATATAGTTCACTTAAAATAAAAAACAGAACTAGTATATCAAATGTACTCTTTAGGTCCCATGAGGAATGTTCTGGCTTCATAATCTAGTCACAAGCTTTTTAACCCTATGACAGAATCACCTGACTTGTTGAAGTCATTACACATCAACTGACTTGTTGAAGTCATTACACATTATGCAGTAGGCCTAGGCCTACACATCTTTAGTGAGATGGTTGCAAAATAAGAAAAGATGAAAGAAAGTTGCATTCTAAAGTAAAAGAAGGCAACTTCCTCATTTGGTAAACCACAGTGGTTTGTGGTGTTTCTAAGGAGAGGTTCCTTCAAATGTGATGCTTGACTCAGACTTTTTACACAAATCCTTTTGTGTCTTAAACACAGAAGATTCTGATTTCATTTTGGTCTAAACAAGTATCATAAAAAAACAAATATACATTAAACTTAAAAGCTTAATAAACCACTGCATGTTTAAGACACACTAAACTTCTGGTTTAAAAAAGTCTGTGTTTCAGCATGCACAAAACCTCATCAGATCACAGAGCATAATCAGAACAAAAAGCATTCAACAAGAATCAATTTGTGAATTATTCATGCTTAAAACCTCAAAAACGTTTGCTCCTTAGCACTGCACTTTGTATAAACACTACCAAGCAAAGGCGAGACTGCATATTAAAGAGCGCTTCACTGTTTTTATGCCGCCAAACATCTTAAACAAACTGCTAGTTCTTATTAAAAAAAACTACTGCATGTCCTGCAAGGCTTCTGAACACACAGATTGAGACACAAGGGACCAATCATGTAAAATTAGATATTTACTGTTAGTAAACACCTTATTGAGTTTGTGTCTGCTGAGATGTTGCGGTGTTCCCCAATGCTGGGGGCAATGAGGCAAATCGATACATCTGTCTTTTGATAAATAGCCCAATCGACTGAATGACAGTAAGCCCATCACCTCTTGCTGCACATTAACACATCCAGGCAACAGCTGAGCATGAGGACTGAGCCAATCAACTCCACTATACACGATAGAGAAAACTGACCTGGCGGGTGGCTAGTGACTTTCCACAAGGACAAAATGCCATTGATAAAGTGCAATCCACTGCACACCGTTACAAAAGCATAATACCAGTGCACTCCTCCTCTCAAAATTTAAATCTGACAACACAGTCTGGTCTTGCAACCGTGCAACCTTAGTAGGGATGGGCGGTATAACTTACATTATATAGAGCATATGCACCACAGAAACAAGCATGCATTCAGCTTTAGAATTTTATGTTTGAACTTCTGTTTTTGCTGTAGCTCTGTATATTTCTATGGCATCACTGTTGAAGAGTATTTAAGCTGGTGAAGTGGATTTACTTAAAGTAGAGTTAACTAAAGTTATCATGAGCATTATAATGTTTGAAGCAGATGTCATTACAAATGCCAGTAGACTGGTGTGTTCACACTTGTAGTTAATTCTCTTGTTTTTTTTTTGGTCTGGAACAAAAAAGAAATAATAAATTTAAGGGCCTATCTTACAATGCAATGCAGCGCCAAGTGCGATCCCGCGATGCAAGTGTTTTTTGCTAGTTTCAGCCCAACGCAGTTCTCATTTTCACGTCCTGCACCACCTTGTTTAAATAGCAAATGCACTTGCGCCCATTTGTGTGCCCATGGGCGTGCTGGTCTGAAAACGAGGTGTGTTCTGGCGCATTGTTAGCACGTTGCTATTTTGAAGCAACAGAAATAGACTGTGCCATTGACCAACTGAGACCTGGTCTAAAGAAATTGGCGCAAATTTTTTTATTTGTTATTTAAAGAGCGCATTAGTAATGTGTGCCTATCGCAATTATGATGAGAAAAAACAGGTTTGCTTGAGCATTCTGGCTTTTTAGGGTCGCATCTTGTGACATCATGTCATGTTTTTTGTTTCTTTTGCATGTCTTTGGTCCATGTTGCATTCATATTTCAGCCGAACCACACCAGAGTCCGTTTGGAAGTGGACCGAGACACATCTTTTCAGTGGTCTTGGTCCGCTTGTTTGGTGCGCACCAGGGTTTAGATGAACTGCACTAACAGAGCAATCGGACCAGGGTTAATTTTAAGTGTGAACACACCCTGAAACGAACAGTTTATTCATAAATCCGTAAGATCTTACCTACATGCTGTGGAAATACAAACCAGAAGACAGAACACAATGAGCGCAGCGCTGAAAAGCGGCGGGGCTATATGAGGATTATACAAGGGCTTGCGTAGACTAGTCGGGTAATTGACTACGTCAACCACTAGTGGCGCTGTCGAAAGCCATCGTCTACTTGAGCACGCAATAACCATAACTTCACATATCAAAGCTCTTGAAAAACCGTAACAAAAACCACGAGTAGTCGAGTAACTCGGGTACTGTTTTGTATACAACCCCTACGTGACGTTAATGGTGTATTTCACAAAATAGATGATGACATGAAATACATTTGGGAAGTAGACATGCTATACTCGAGAACTAGGCTATTTTAAATGTGTTTTTTTATTTTTTATTATAGTGCATTCAGTTTTAATGACTACATATTAAAGGACAAACTCAAGAAACGTTTAAATGTATCACACTGTAGAGTGATTTAAAAATAAAGGAAGGTGAAGGGAAGGTCAAAAAATTATGTGACCAGTTACTGAACATAAGATGTACACTAAAATAGCTATTAACCCACGAGAGTCGTGCAGAATCTTAACCAGCTAACAGATTTCTACTATTGCACCACCCAGCTGTACTTTATAGCCATGTTTCATTTGACAGAAATGTGTATATCTGATTCTGAACATGAAAACACTTGGCTGAGTGTGTGTGTGTCTCTAACAGACGTGCCCAGCAGGACTGGCAATGTTTCCAGCACGTGCGAGGTGGCATTCTGGCAGCACCAATGATGAGACGAGCTCTGCAACATATGGCAACAGAGCTGCTCATGCCACAGTGGATATCATTAATGCGTGCAGCTTCTCTCGGGATAAAGACCCTGCTTCTAGGAGATGTGCCTCTGAAATGAGGCTGCTCAAATACATGACTCTGAGAAACTAGCTTCTTTGATTTCTACTGCCTGGAATCAAGTGAACTTCTCACTGATGACTGAGCATAATAAGCACAACTTTTAAAATGCTCAATGTTTATACATTTACTTTGATTTTTAGTCAAGCAATGGAGGTACTCTAGATATGCACAGGCCAATGTATATCTGAGAATGTCGCCATTGGCCAATAACTGAATAATAAAGTGTGAACATTTAAAAACATACTAACAGCACTGAGAATAAATGTATTTTTAATTAAAACAAAATACTGCTGTTTATATTATAAAAGCAATGAGTCACATCGTTTTACTACAAGGGTGTTTTACCAAAATAAAACATAATTATTGCCTTAATGTCATATTTATATCAGCCACCCTGCCTTCTAGATATTTGGCATCAACATCGGTCACTGAGTAACACACATCAGTCAATCAATAATACTAGGCATGTTGATTTCTAGGCATGTTTTGATCATGTTCAAGCGAATTCCCACAGGCTTGGGTGTCTTTCCTTTAGTTTCCCTTTAGTTCCGTTGAGCCAGTAGCTCCTATGATGGTTCTCTAGGGTAAATATTCATATCTCCTGGGTGAACAGCAAGGCTCTTAGAAGCTTATTTGCCAAAGGATGAACTGTTACTTGTATTTTGCAACTTATGTAATCAAATGTTGGAAGTTAGGAATAAAGGAGCCGCACATGCCGCAAAATTACTATGTGCAGTGCAACAATAGTTCCAACACAGAAGGGTGGGAGGACTGCCTTTGTTTAGATATACACAAACAACGCATCCACATTTGACACTTTTTTCTTCTTCTAAGTGAGTTAGGCTAGCTATGTTGCCAGCTCTTCATAAAAAAGGATACAGTCTTAGGGCTCCACTCTGTGTGCCAATTGCCAGAATTTTCTGTACAGGGTCAAAAGCCATGGAGGAGGGTTGATAGGGAAAGCCATGTCGCAGTGTCTGTGAAGCAGAGCATGATTTGCATTAAACTACAAACATGACAATGGAGTTCTTAAAGGAATAGTTCACACATAAAATGAAAGTTCTTATTCACATTTTGATCTAAACCTGTGTTGACACAACTTTGAAGAGAAACTGACAGAAATTTAAGTTGTTATTTGCTGATAACCTTCCCTGTGACCAAACAGAATGCACCAATGCAAAGATGTGGATTGGATAATAAAATTTAAAGCTAATTTTTAGAAAAAAAACTATAATCCAATCTGTCCCTCATACAGCCTCAGAAGACTAGAATATGAAGCACTTTTACCATACTTTTATTGTTACTTTTATCATGTAATTATATGTAAAAGATCTGCGTAAATATACAAAAATTCTCCATTTCTGTTCCATTGGAAATAATACATGAAGGTCAGTAAATAACAATAATTTTAGGCAAACTTAAACTTTCCTTTGGAAAATAGTATGCCTGACAGAAAACATAGCCTAATTCCTTGTCAATAATTCAAAAGAATCTCTGAAAGACTGGAGCAAAGAAAACACAATGTTAGTTAAACATTGCATATGCGGAAACATCCTTAGGTCAGTGCATAATCATCATGATACTTTGAGTATGTCAACATACATGAGGTAAACAAAGAAAAATAAAAAGGAACAATATATCAATAAGCCATGTGGAGGAATACAAAGTAAACAAGGAATAACAATTCAGAAAACACAAATCATTAAAAGTCAGCAAGGCCTTTCTTTTTTATCAGCGATAAGAACTTCAAAGTAGTCAAATGCTTATTAAAGTTAAAGTAATACTGTGTGTATGTAAATAATAACAGGGTCTGAACAGGGTGCGGGATTGTTTTGAACACAATTTTAAATGTTCCTGAAAGTTCTGCCGCCACAACGCATAATTCTTAAAAGCACAAACATCATTTAACATTTGAAAAGTAAAAAAATTGCAAATTGCAATTACAGTATATTCACAGTTTATGAAAATGAAATTCCTAAATATAATTATAACATTTAAAAAAAATGTGTTAAATACTTTTAGTAATCATATTATCTCATATTTATTTCGTTATTTTGTATTTCTGCAAGGTCATAATTATAATAGGGTAATTCTGTCAAATCGATAAAATTTCATAAATTTCCCCAGCTCAAATTTTTGATTTTGTTAATATTTTTTTCTGAAGAAAGAAGAACATAAATAGTGATGAAAGCCAAAATATTAAAAGTCATGGATGTATATTTACGGGGTTATCCATTGTTTTGTCGAGGGGGTCAAAATTATTTTCAACTGAGATTTGGAACAGGGGTGTAAAAATGACTTTATAAATATGGCAGCATCGTTATTCTTTTACAGATTGGTTGGTCTATTAGTAAAATCGGTTGAATTTAACAATCTTTTTGGCATTATGTGCCAATTGTGATATTTCAAAAATGGGAAAAAGGCACTTCTTTTGTTTTCTGCCCGAAAGTTTGCATGCCTGTAACTCAAACTCTTAATATCCCTTTAGATTCTAAATCTCAACAAACTTTTCTTTTGGTATTTTTGTACTTTTAGGTCATTTTGACCCCTCTATACAAAATAGCCAAGTGGATTACTCACTAAATATACATCCATGACATTTTATATTTTGGCTTTCTTCTTAATTTATGCATGTCTTTACTTTCAACAGAAAAAAAGATTGGTATTTCCTGACTAGACATGTTTTACATAAATTAGTCTGTCATTCTACCTCATACTAACTTAAATCAGTTTCCCTCCTTCCATAATAACCTTCAGGAAAGCAACATTAGATGATGACTATGATAAAGATCCACCAAAGGCTACACAGTGACACTCAATAATATTACAATTACATTGAATCAATATAAATAAATAAATGCCAATAAAATAATAATAAAATAATATTATTTATTATTTTAAAATAGTATTTTATTCATTATTATCATTATTAACATCAATATGTAATATTTTTTAATACTTTAAAATATTTAAAAATATATTAAATAATCATTAGTTTGGCTCCCACGATTTTCAACAGCCAGAGAATTAGAACATAAACCATGCATTCACACATGTTCTAAAATCCGAATTAAATTGCTAGACAAGACATTAAGCACAGGTATTTCTTGACAGACGAGATTGACACGCCTTTCGGCATGACAGAAATTAGCCTGTCATTTAAAATGACTCATACTAACTTGAATCAGTATCTCGTTGAAAAAGTAATTATAGAGTAAATGAATTCGTCTTAAACACCGAACACCGATTAGTCAACAGTCAACTCGGACGTCACACGAGTCATTTATCTCGATGGACCGACCTCTGGGTGATTATTCCAGTCGGTGACGGTTACAAAAACGAGTGTGTGTGATTTAACTGACTGTGATGCGAGTTGAAAACCATCGACCCAAGGCGAGCTGCTTTTAAATGCACTAGAATATCATTAGAATATTGAGGCGAGTTGGCGCCACTCACATCCACACACAACACACACACAACACACACACACACACACACACACACACAGCCCCCTGTATGAGATCACAGTAACTAATCCCACCTTGCAGAGCTGGAAATGCTCTGACTGCAGGGTCTCCTGAATCAAGTCATTCTCCCTGCTTCCCGATGGAGGGGACGCGGCAGCGGAGGAGGAAGAGGAGGACGCAGTCAAGCCGTCCAACACCTTCCTGATATTAAACTTCTTCATATTACCTCCAGCAAATGCAAAACGAAGGCAGAATGTGCATGAACAGAGCGAGCATAAACCGAAGGTGGCGGAGACAGCCACACAAGCGCACTGTTGTTGATGTCTCACATGTCAGGCAGTGTTGTCATCCCGTCTCGTGCCCGAGCGAATGTCATAATCCCACGCTTTCCTAAACAAGGCCGCCGGGTCGAAATGTCACTTCTTTTTCATTTTAATCGCGACGCAGACAGCGTAATCCAGTTAGATTTGGTCAATCTCGCTGTGTTCCGTTCCCTCCCCTCGGCTGGTTCCCCCCACTGCTAACGCGGAAACGCAGAGCGCTGCAATCCCCGCGACGAGTCTGCGCTGTCGACGCGACACCCGGATGTGTAGGAGACGAGCCGCTGCGGCGCACTGACTCAGGATCAGTGCGATTGGTCTATGACAGTTATCTAAAATAACCTTCAGCAAAGTCAACAGTACGAACATTAGAGGAGGATTATGATGAAGATGAGAGCAATCACCCACCGTGATGATGATGGCTTTCCTCGGTTTTATTTGTGTACACTCAATAATAGCCTAATACAATTTTATTGAATCACTATGAATGGTAATGAAATAATAATGAAACAATTAGATTTATTTTTAAACAATTAGCTATTATTATCAAACAATATTAATAAACAAATACTGTATTAATTTGGTATTATTATTGTTATATTTAATAATATTTAATAAAAAAATTATGCATTTTTGCTGCTCAAAAAAACATTTATTATCATTATCAATGTTGAAAACAGTTGTGCTGCTTAATAATTGTGGATAAACTGATCATTCTTTTTAGGATTCTTTAAAAATATATTTATAACAGTTTTTACAAACATAAAACAGATCAAAGTCTCACAAAAAGGTATACAAAAAGTATGCTATACATAAAATAAACAAAGGAAAAATATTTTTTTTTAAAAGACCCCCACCCAAACCCGCACCAAAAATATATATATTGCCTACTTTTTAATTGTATATTTAAATTGAAGTAGCTGTCGCAATGGGAATCTTCCATCCTATAGTCTATTATAGCCTATTGTCAAGTCAAGTCAAGTCAAGTTTATTTGTATAGCGCTTTTCACAATACAGATTGTATCAAAGCAGCTTTACAGTATTAAATTAAAATAATACAACAAAGTTTGTTTCAAGAGGAATTTATTGATTGATAAAATTAAATTAAATATCCCCAAAATATCCCCAACTGAGCAAGCCAAAGGCAACAGTGGCAAGGAACCGAAAAACTTCATCAAGTGACCTAATGGTGTCCTAAAACTCCATCAGGTGACCTAATGGAGAAAAAAAAACCTTGGGAGAACCCAGGCTCAGTCGGGGGCCAGTTCTCCTCTGGCATTTATGAGCTAGAGGCCGGATTGTAGTTTGAACTGTAGGATTATATGAATGCCTGGCTGAAGAGATGCGACTTTAATCTAGTTTTAAACTGGGAGAGCGAGTCTGAGCAACGAACAGACTATTGTACTATAATAAAATGAACAAAATAAACAAAGAACAAGTCATGAAACAGCAACATAGAAATATCCATTCATATCCAAATATCCATGTAACAATGTTTGTGGGACGGAAGGAAGAAGACAGGGTCGGCATACTGAGGATCGTGGGGTTTTATTATTTCTCTCTGATCAAAATCAACATAAAGTGTGCGCACACACTACGCTGCAGGTAAACTCTTCTTAATTAACACAATAGAATATTCTTTCCAGCTGTCCAGGCTTTCTCCAGCGATCCCAACACCCACGAGTCCTGAGTTATCTCTCTCTCTCTCACAGCCAACGATCCTCAGTGGCTTTATGCGATCTCTCCGCGCCAATTACTGCAACGAGACACAGGTGTTTGTCATTATGCACTTGACCTACTTACTCACCACATCTCCCAGCTCTCTCAGTGCAGACCTCGCTGAACCACGCCCACCTCGCCACATACCCCCAACCGCCCGACTCAGGCCGGGGAGCCATTCGGCCTGCAGGCTTGCCCAATCACTGTGGGCTTCTTCTACTACCCCCATGTCTAGCATTGCCTCTAATTCCGTCTAAACTACCTTTTTTGTGTGTTCAGGTAACCGATATGGCCGGCTACACACCACAACACCCGGCTCTGTCTCAATGTGGTGCTGAATGAGATTTGTTCGACCGGGTAAGGACGAAAACACATCTGCAAAATTTGCTTGCAACCTGACTATGTCACTTCTGGTCCGAGATCCTCCTCTCCCGTCACTGTCATTGCTAACATCACTGATTCCGCCTCAGTCCACTTTTTTAGGAGGTTGAGGTGACATATTTGACGTGCCCCGTTCCTATCCGACCGAATCACCACATAATTGAGATCTCCAATCCGTTGTGTGACCTCGAATGGTCCTTGCCACTTAGCGAGTAACTTTGAGGTAACTTTGAGGTAGACGTGGGTAATATTACAAGTACTTTATCTCCCGGTGCAAATTCTCGTAGTCTGGTCCCCCTGTCATACAACCGGCTCTGTGTGTTCTGGGCCTGTAGCAAATTCTCCATTGAAAGCCGCCCCATACTGTGAAGTTTTGCTCTCCGGTCCATAACATACTGAATTTCGTTTTTACTCTCAGATGGTCCGTCCTCCCAAGCCTCTCGCATGATGTCAAGCACCCCGCGTGGTTGACGCCCATACAGAAGTTCAAAGGGGAAAACCCTGTGTTGGCTTGCGGGACCTCTCTCACAGCTAATAACAGGGGTTCCAGCCATTTATCCCAATTTTTGGCGTCTTCGTGAACGAACTTCCGAATCATGTTTTTTAAAGTGCGATTAAATTGTTCGACCAAGCCGTCTGTTTGTGGGTGATAGACGCTGGTTCGAACAGATTTAATGCCCAATAATTCGTACAGTTCGCGAATCGTATGTGACATAAACACCGTGCCTTAATCAGTGAGAATCTCCTTCAGGATTCCCACTCAGGAGATTAAATGGAACAATGCGTCCGCCATGCTTTTTGCGGAAATGCTGCGGAGCGCTACTGCTTCAGGGTATCGTGTTGCATAATCCACCAGGACTAATGCAAAACGATGCCCTTGTGCGGATCGTTCTAATGGCCCGATGAGGTCCATACCAACTCTCTCGAAGGGGACCTGCATGAGAGGGAGTGGGTGCAAAGGCACTTTTGGAGTGGCCGGTGGGTTTACCAATTGACATTCATGACAAGCGGCACACCACCTATGCACAGTCTCGTGAATGCCCGGCCAGAAAAATCGTGTCATTAGACGATTTAATGTTGCTGCCTGACCCAAATGCCCTGCCATATGGTTACAGTGAGCCGCCTGGAAAAGTATTTCCCGACGGCTCTTTGGAACTAACAACTGAGTTGTATCTTGCTTTGTCTGAGCGTCTTGGGTCACTCGATACAACTTGTCTCTTAAAATAGCAAAATAAGGATAAGAGAGCGGTCGTGCAGGTTGAAGAAGCTGTCCGTCGATTGAATGGACATGTTCAAATAAATTTTTTAGCGAGTCATCCTGGGACTGTTCCAGGGGAAAATCATTGCGCTCTGTAAGGATTAGCCTTTCAACAGCGACCCATTCCCCTGGCTCTGGTCCCAGCGGTCCTGGTTCAGCTTTTCCTAACTGTGCGACCGCGCCCTTTCCCCGCCCTCTATTCTCCCAAGAGACATCCGCACAGAGAAGCCCCAATAAATGACTAAATGCTGGCCAATTTGTCCCCCAAATTAGCAGATGTCTGAGGTGTGGATTAACAGCGACCTCAACATGATTTTTATTTTTATATTATGATTTTTCCCCCTAAATTGAATCGTGACAGGCATTACGGGATACTTTACCACGTCCCCCTGCACACACCTTACCGAAACCATGCGGCTGTTATCCAATGCCCCAGGTTGAATCAAGCTTTGATGAATGGAGGTTTGGTTACATCCTGAATCCAGGCGGAGCCCCCTGTCCAGTTGACGACTCGCCAGCTCCAGCTCCCTCACTCCTCCATCGACCAGGAGCCCTCGGTGGGAGGCCCCGGCGGGTCCTAGGAGAGGGAACGGGACGAGAGGGAAAAGGAGAGAGAGAGGGGGAATTAGAGGAGGAGAGAGAGACCAAAGGTAGAGAAGGGAGTGGTTCGCCGACCCCGGGGCAGTCCAGTCCAGCGACGTGGGACGGTGGCACTGGACCCACTGCGCCGTCTTCTTTGGCAGTCGGGCAATGAAATGCTCCAGAAACACCTGGTCGACAATCTGGTCCACGTTGCTTCCCTCGACCACCAGTCATCTGCGGCATGCGTCCCGGAGCTGCTGAGCCATCACAAAGGGCCGGCCACTCTCACCCAGCTCTAGCGACCTGAACCACTGGCGATGTCAGAGGTGAGACCGACCCGCTGGAGGATGGCTCTCTTCAGGTCTTGGTAGATTCTAGATTCTAGACCGGTAACTGCTAGTCCGCTCTCTGCGCCTCCCCCGTCAGCAGGGGAATGAGGCGCACCGGCCAGTGATCTTGAGCCCACCCACAGGCCTCGGCAGACTTCTCGAACAAGTCCAGGAATGCCTCCGGGTCATCCTGGGGCCCCATTTTCGTGAGAGGCAGGTGCGTGTGTGGGCCTGGTGCAGCGGCTACTGTTAAACTCTCTGTCCGAACCTCCCAGTCCACCCAGCTCCGGAACAGCTTGCGGTCCTCTTGCTGCACCTGGACAAGGGTTCGGAACCGGCGCTCCTGGTCCTCCCGCATGTCCAGCAACGCCTTGTGGTGTTCTTGGTGGAGTCCCGCGAGCGATTGTATGATGTCCGCAAATGGCAAGGCTGACGGAGTCTGCATGATGGCACTCTTCTTCCCTCCCGGGTTTCGGCACCAGTGTAACAATGTTCGTGGGATGGAAGGAAGAAGACAGGGTCGGCGTACTGAGGATCGTGGGGTTTTATTATTTCTCTCTGATTAAAATCAAAATAAAGCGTGTGCACACTGAGCTGCAGGTAAACTCTTCTTAATTAACACAATAGAATATTATTTCCAGCTTTCTCCAGCGATCCCAACACCCACGAGTCCTGAGTTAGTCTTTCTCTCTTACAGCCAACGATCCTCAGTGGCTTTATGCGATCTCTCCGCGCCAATTACTGCAACGAGACACAGGTGTTTGTCATTATGCACTTGACCTACACTCACCGCATCTCCCAGCTCTCTCAGTGTAGACCTCGCTGAACCACGCCCACCTCGCCACAATCTACAATATCCATTCATTGTTTGGACAACAGATGTAATTGACTGTATAAAGCTTTACACATTGCAGCTTTCACTGATAACAATGTGGCAATTTGCCTCCACCTAAAAAACACTCCACCTATACATAAAAAAAAAAAAAAAAAATCTACATTATAACTCATGTCTTTTGAATGTAGTTTTCTGTGTTTTTAGTTTGACAGAATTCTCAAAAATATAATTCAGTTTTGATGGCAACTACTTGTTTAATATGCCAGTATACTTGGCGATATTAATTATTTTTTACATTTGTTATATTTACATACATTTACAACAAATTTAATTCGAGATATGGGATTTTGTAGTTTCTGAGTTGTTTGTATCTAGTTATTTTTTGATGAAATTAATGGATGTTTTTGTTTGAGTTTTTAGTGTAATTTTTTTTTTTTTTTTTTTTTTTTATTTTTTTTTATTCAAGCTCAAAGTGCTTTAGAAAAGAGGCAATTAAGGCAATAAAGAGTGAGTATAACCAGTGATTGAAAATTGTTGAGTAAATTACTCTAAAAAAAAGTAATTAATTAGCTTCTAATTACATCTTCAACAGAGTAATTACATTACTGTACTAATGACCCTTTCTAAAAAGTATTGCACTTATTACTAATTACCCTCTAAAAACTCATGACCAGTTGAACAATACAAGGATAGACATGAAACTGCTCTTTTAATTCTTTAAAATAAATCATGTGAAATTGCATAAATTATTCCTGAACTGACCAAAGTATTTAAAGGGAGAAGGTTACATAAAAAAATAAATTTTAATATTAGTTAAGACTGTTGAATGCTTGATTCTGATTGGTTGATGAATGTAGGTTAGGATAAAGTAGTTCCAGGCAGGTCTTGACCGCATTACAGTTCCATATCACTTCGCCAAATGATTTCAGTTATTTCAAAGGTCCTTACAGACTACAACAACAAAAGAACCAAAACCCACAACTGGTAGACGCACAGACTGCGGTAATTCACACGCTTAATCTCTCTGTCACTTGCCCTGTGCAAATACCCACACTTGCAGTCTTTGCATTCGACCACTTGCCTACTTAGCTGACGTATTTCCTGTATTTGGCCCAAGTGTTCAAAAAGGCGTGAAGACTGCAAGTGTGTGTAGAACTTTTGATTACCCGATGGGACAAAAAAATGCAAGTTTCAATATTTAGCATTTTAAAATAAACGTATAAATGCCAGGTCAGTAGTCCCTATGTAACAGAAGACAATTTTAAATTGTGGTGCTTCTAATTAAGTGATGAAAAGCAGTTGCAAATGTTGTACAAACTACACATAGCATGCTCATCTTTGCACCAATAAAATGTACAACACTTTATGTTTTACTACCAAATTATATGTCATATCTAATTAATTTAACATACAGTGGAATGTTTTCCTCAACATCTCGTGATTTCGGGGCACATAAGTTCCCAAACATAAAGCATTATGGGATACGCTTAGCCTCGAATACCGCTCCAAAGTGGCATTCGAGATAGGCCCTGTACCAAATGGCACACTTCATATGCACTTTCGGTCTTGTGGACTTACAATGGCTGCCTCTTGCGCGTTTCCATCAAGTCCATGCAAAAGGGACGCTTTTCTGAAATGACAAATGGGTCGATATGCGCCCTCTCAAGTGGCCAAGACCGCAAGTATGGGTATTTGGACAGGGCATCTGTCTCTCTCTCCAGCTGTTTCTCAATGCATTCTTGTCTGTACTTGTGTTCGTGAGGACTTATGAAACGTTATCAGTCCTTGCCCAAGTACTGTTCCAATTCAAAGTTCACATCTAAGTGCAGGGCAAATCCCTGGATGTGTTCTTGATCTGCCCCTTTTATCGAGGAAGCCTCGAGAGGTGACTTGTGTGGACTTGAGACAGCAGGTATCCCAGAATGCATCTCGCACCAACCAGCAAGCGTCAATAGCGGACGAGAAAACCCGCGTAATTTAAAAATACTACTGTTATTGTGTCATGAAATGTAGTTTTTAGAGTTTTTCAAGCGATAATGTATTTGTTTAAAGCTCAAATCTGCGGTTTATTTATAAAGATAGCGTCTATTTGAAAATGTTATCTGCAGTTTCGGAGTTGTGAGATCCAGGCGATAACCGGGCGTTCAGCGCTCATTAACCCACCCTGGCTCTGATGTCTCTGTAGTGGTTAAACATAAGATATAATTCGTCTTGTGTAGCTCTAATGGGCGATCTTTGTTCTTATGAATCTATAACGTTTCCTTGGCCAATCGTTTTGGCTGAAGGCAAAGTGAAGTTTCATAACTTTATAAATAAAGGCTTTTTTAACTTTACTGTTGTAGAGTGCTGACTTTTTATGTATGACTGAATTGTTAGCTTTATTTCTTATTGTAGCCTATAGCTTCTTATAACTATTATTGGTCATTAAAACTGACATTTAACCAAAAGAGACAGGGTTGTGTTTTATGCCATATTTCATTTTATTACAGTGAAGATAATCAGAGTATAGGCTACATATGCACATATCGCCTAAACAACATAGCCTATGTTTAATATTTTTTTAGATGTAGGCTAAACAAAAAAATCCAATTGGTTGTGTTTTACATTTAGTTTTGTTATAAAATAGCCTACATGAAGTGAAGATAATCAATGTAAGCCTAGGTGTTGCCTGAACCACATTTGTGTGGCTATTAATATGTTTAAGATTTTTTAAATGAAAACGAAAACATGCAGAGTGGTGTTTTATAACATATTTCGTATTATTGTTGCCTAAAATAGAGATAACCAGCCAGCGCTAGTGACGCTATCAAGAACGCTGCTGTTCCATTTGAAGAATTACCGATTTTAGCGTCATCTTGTCCTCGGGATCCTTCTCCTGAGTCGAACTTTCTGAGTTCCAGAACTTTGCGTACTTGGTATTTGAGAAACGCGGCCTCTAGCTGTCTCTCTCTCGCTTTGCATGCTGGGATTTTGGGTTATGGGAGCGACGAAACGCTGAGAGGAGGTTTTTTTTTTTTTTTTTTTTTTTGCTTTGTGTATAAATTGATTAATTTAATATCGAGTGTTGTCGGGAAGACTTCGTGGCGGAGGCCTGGGGGTGTCTCCTCACTCTCGCTCCGCCATGGACGCGGAGGTGGAAGATCTTGTCGCTGTTGGTGAACAAATTGGATACAAAAATATAATTTCAGCGTCAATGATGAACAAAGCTGTGGTGGATTTTTTTAAAGATGAAAGTTTGGTGAGTAAATAAATCGCGTTTGGGTAAATGGGGCGTGTTGTTTCACCGTTTGTGTCACAATCTGTTAAGAGTCACGATTTCTAATGTGCCCCCCTTCATATTAAACAGTGACATTGTTGAGGTTTGGAAAAGTCAGAGAAAAGGAAACTCAACTGGTAGCGTAGTTGGTAATTGAACTGAAAAGAGAGAAAATTCGTGTGTAGGAGCCTAGGAGGATGGTGATAAGGAATATGAAGAGGGTAGTTACCAAAGGTTCTGACAAATGATGCACAAAACACTGTTGGCCCAGTTAACTGATACTACTGATGAACAAGATGACATGGAGGATGATGATAACTTTTCAGAAGCATCAGATATTCCAACCTATTCTTTCTCAAATTGGTGAAGATTAATTCTATATAGCCTACTGTAAACGAGGTTAATGACTTCTTGGATTCGACATTTGGAAAAAACTATTGAGATTAGAGAAAAAACATGTCATGAAATTGAGAAGAAAAATGGCCCTTGAAAAAGTTTTAACAACTCCCTAATGATGAAGTCACTTGGGGTGTTTTCTCTGTCTTATTTCTTGATCTTTCCTTTCTTTCAATGGAGAGTATTGAGATATAGGAACACTTAACATTAATGGAGGAAGGGATGGTAAAAGAAGAGCAGCATTGAAATAATATATTGAAAATAAGGATATGGACATAATTGTCTTACAAGAGATAAAGAGTGACATAATGAGATAGAATGTAAAAGTGCTGGAGGGCATATTTTTTTAAAAGCATGGCTCTAATAATAAGGGTGGTGTTGTTATTATGTTCTCAAATAAAATTAGCACGACTCTTGTATCAAGAAATTAATTAGAGAATTTTGGGTGATGACTGGAATTGTACATTAGATTTTACCTTAGATAGGAATGGAGATAACCATGTCCTCTTTGCACTACTTGTTTAAATAATGTAATAAGAGATTTTGATTTGTGTGGTGTTTGGAGATTACAACATCCGGTAGAAAAACAATACTTGGTGTAAGTCTTCAAGTGACCACAGCTTTGCTAGGTTAGATCGTTTTTATATTGATAAAGACTGGTGTAATATAATTTTAAAGGCCTCTATTTACCCGAATGGTTTTTCAGATCACCATTTATGTATGATTTTTCTTCATTTACAAAAGATAAGATGTCATAGTTATTATTTGCATTTTAATGTAAAATGGCTGTCATGCAGGATGCTTTCTTTTGTGAAAAATGTCATTTATTTTGGGCAAAATGGAGAGAGCGAAAGACTGATTTTGCTAATGATGTGCATTGGTGCGATATAGGAAAAGCACACATGATTTTTGGTCAAAAAATTATACAGCTAATGCAATATATTTTTTTTTTTTCTTTAACTTTTATGGAATTGGAAAATGAAATCCAATCAATTGAAAGAAGGCTAATTAACCGAAATGGTGAATCAACTGAAAGACTGAATGAAAAAAGTAAAGCTTTGGCCTCACTTTTTCATGAACAAGCTAAGGGAGCTTTAATAAGAGCTCATTTCCTTTCTCTAAGAGATCCATCTGATGCACCAAGTTCTTTCTTTTTTAGTTTTGAAAAGAGGTAAGGAGCACGGAAGTCAATGCTACATCTAAAGAAATCAGATGGAACTGTGACAACTAATTACATAAATGGTTATTGATTTTTATACAGAACTCTTCAGATGGTCCATGTGACATTGGGTGTATGGATGACCTTTTTAAAGATTTACCAAAGTTGACTGATAAACAGAGGAATCAACTGGAAATTGAAATTGATATTGATGAAATAAAAAAAGGCTATTAACCAGCTATCCATTGGATGTGCTTGTGCACCTGGAATTGATGGACTTCCTGCTGAGTTTTATAAACAGTTTTGGTACTTATTAAAAGACGATTTGCTTGAGGTTTTTAAATCATCTTTCAGGAAAAAAGAACTGCCAACAAGCTGTAGAAGAGCTGATTTGTCTTTGTTACCAAAGAAAGATGATCTTGGTCTGTTAAAGAACTGGAGACAAGTGGCAATTTTGTGTATACTAACTATAAAATCTTAGCGATATGTCTTTCAAATAGATTAAAATTGTATTTAGAACATACTGTATAGTAAATGGTTATCAAACTTATTGTATTCCTGACAGAACAATAATGGATAACATCTTTCTTGTTCGTTTAATATATTGCAAAAAGAGATGGTTGGTGACAATATTGGAATATTTGCAGTAGATCAAGAAAAGGCATTTGATTCAGTCACTTTTATTTGTTTAGTTCCCTTAAAGCTTTTGGTTTTGGTTATCTTTTTATTTCATGAATTTAACGCTTATATTTTGGTGTTTCTACGATATTAAAGGTTGGACTAGGGCTAAGCCAACCAGTGTCAGTATGTAGAGGTATAGACAAGGCTGTCCTTTGTCAGGAATGTTATATTCTTTAGCCATCGAACCTTTGCTTCGTCATTTGGGATTTTTTTTTTTTTGATGGCTTTCTAATTGATGGACAAAAAGCTAAACCTATGTTTTCTGCCTTTGCTGATGACATTAATCAAAAGCAAAAGAGATGTGTTTGTTTTTAAAGAAGTTTTAAAGAAGTATGAAAATGTGAAGTGAAGGTTTTATTTTAGGAAATTGGTCTGGAGAAGAGCCACCAGCCTTGTGAAATGGGGTAAAGAAGGCCTGAAAATATTGGGTATATTTATTTAGGAACTGACAAATATATTCCGAAGAACTGGGAAGGAATGATAAGATGTGTGACCGTTTGTCACGGCGGACATGCGGGTGATGCCTCAGTTATCATTTAGGCGGAGAGTCTTAGTCACAAACAATCTGGCTGCTTCAGCACTTTGGCATAAACTAAATGCGTTGAATCCACCTGATGAAGTAGTTCATTTACTACAAAAGAATATAAATGACTTCTTTTGGCCGGGTCAGCACTGGGTAAAGTCTGCTATTTTATATTAACCAGTCAGTGAAGGTGGACAAGGCTTAATAGATATAAAAAGCAGAATCAAGGCTTTCAGGCTGCAGGCAGAACAGAAGTTGCTGTACTCTGGAAAAATCTGGTAGGCTGAGACAGCTTGTTCCTTAATACGCAGTATGAATTGTTTTAAATATGATTTTAATTTGTTTTTAATCAGTCTGAAAGACATTGAATGGAAGTATTTTTCGTCATTTTATAAATCAATTTCGAAAGTGTGTAATTCTGTCTTTCAAGTAAAGAGAGATTCAAACCTTGAAGGTTGGATGAAAAAATGAACCACTCTTTAACCCCATAATAAATGTGTTGGAAATGAGAAGTTTGCAAACTTCAATGGCGAGAGCAGAATGCACATGTTTGTCTAATCTAAAGAATGGATCAAAGTGGAAAAATCCCCAAGAATTGTGTAGTTCTATCTTCTATCTACAGACAAAGCATAAAAGAAAAAAGCAGTGGTAAAAGAGGATGAAATGAAAGTTTTTCTAAATTTCAGATTTCTATGATAGATAAAAAGGATCACGTCTTGTTTTCTGTGAACACTGAATGTGTTTGAAGACAATTCGACGAAAGCTTTGTATTTATCATGTGTGAAAGTCTCTCATCAAACTGAACTGAAGAGTTGTAAAGAATCAAAGTGGTTGGATCTGTTTGGGCAAGACTCATCTCCTATGATGTTGGAAGTCCCTGTATAAGTCACCCATTGAAAAACGCACTGCAGATCTTCAGTGGAGGATTCAGCAATTGTGACGAATAGATATTTGGCACGTGTTGACCCACTGTGGGAAAATTTTTCTTTTTGTGGTCATGAAGAAACTCTAAAGCATCTATTTTTAGATTGTTCTATAGGTTTGTTGCAGATTTTAAAGAGGTGAAGGAGAAGATATGGATGAAAATATATTTATATTTGGCCCAAAGTATGTTGCCACAGATTCTCTTTAATTTTTTAATTGGTAAAGCAAAGCTGGCAATATGGATTACAAGGAAAAATAAGCAGAAGGATAGTGGAAGTACTGTACCTGGAGTTATTTTAAAGGCTTTGTTTCTGCAAGGATTAAAGCAGAGGTTGCTATTTTTGAAGTTAATTAAAAATTTGGTTGCAAATTAGTGAGTTTTGGGGACAGGCAGAAGTGTTGTGTGTGTAGTTGATCAAGAGGAGATTTTATTCCTAAATTTGTATTTTTTTATGTGAATTTTTTGTGAATGTATTGATGTTATTGTAAGTTCTGTTCTAGTCTATAGGCTAATGCAATTGCATCAATTTCTGGATATTATCATCGTTGGCAACAGTTTTCTTTTTGAGACATGAGTGATCAGTACTGAGTTTATAAGATCATCTCAGCCTGGGTATAAAATATTCTCATTGAAGCCCGTGGGAGACACATTTTGCACTTCCCACCTGTAACGGCTGGTGTCACTTTTTCCGGATGCTTCCGGAGGGTCAAACCTTCGCCAAAGATAAGAGGGTCTCCTCTCAGTGTCTCGTTTAATGTTGTAATTTACAATCCAACACTAGTGTGTAAAAATGCTAAATAATACATTTGCAATCATTTTTATATTGGTTGCGTCATCACGTTATAGAACTGCACATTCTGGAGAAATTGAGATTTATTATTTATTTATTTATTTATTTTCAAATACAGATCACGATTCTGAACAAACAATGAAACAAAATAACATGTAATTTACTAGAGGTTCTGACAAAATTGCTACAGTCTATTTAAAATGTTTAATTAATAATGAATTATAAAACAAAATGGTTTGAATGACTGATTCAATGACTCGTTCATAAATACTTGACCTGTTTCATTACTGGATGAATCATAGTTTTTAAACAAATCTCTTTAATGAATGATTCAATGACAAATACATTTTTAAGTCATTTATAACAATGTAATTGATACAATTATTTGAAGCACCAAATTTCAAAAGAATTTGCTCCTTTGATCGATTTCATAGACATATAGTCACAGAGTGTTTATATCCGAACTATAAACTTTTATTCCAGTAGTTCTGTGATCATTTTAATATTTGTAACAGAAATAACTATTCTGTGATGTTGAAAAGACTGTTTGTGAAGCTGTTTCATACCTTAAAGGTTAATGGACAGCTGAATCGAGATCCCGATCTTTAACGATTAATCATGCAGTTCTTTATAATAGCTTCAAACTAATCTCATGTGAGTTTTTACTATATATTTCTGGACTTCCTGAAAGCACTGAATTAAAGGGCAAGCATGTGTTTCACCCACTAGATGGTGCCATAATCATTCTTAGATGCCCAAATTAACATTGCCAAAGATGAGGTTCAGACTAGGTACCTCATATGCTGGATTTTAAATGAAACGAAAACAATCACTATATCCAAAAAGACAATTACTTATTTATAGCATCATCAGCGATATTCTGTAATGTTTTTTTCTTTTCTTTGTGCAGTAGTGAAAATTATTTTGCATATTTTCAAGGTAAGTATTATCAAAATACATTATCAGCATAGCATTATGAAATTTGAAGAAGAAAAAAATTTAATCTTTTAAAAAAACATTTTAAACCCTAATACTTCTTTTTGCTTATGAAAATCCCATATTTTAATGTCAACCCCAACTATAGGCTACATGTAATGGCTTATCAAGCACAAAAATACAACTGAAGTGCTGAAAGGTCTTGTTGGTTTGCAGTAGAATAATTTTCAGCGCAGCTCTTCATGCATCCTGTGGATTCTCTTCTGTCCAGCATCCCTCCTTGTGCGATTCTCAGTCTCCTATACGTCAGCAAAGTCATCATCCGCTTCTCCATGAGGGCCATCTGCTCTCACACATGGAGCTGCCGCTTTACCCACCAGACACAAATGCATGCCTTTTGTGTCCCTTGACACAGTTTGTTAGGGGTAAGCTGTCTTGTGTCCAGGGGAAAGTTGATGGGAATATGTAGTAAATGATTTATGATCCGATATATGATCCGAAAAAGACCGGAAAGGGTTTAATATTCAGAAATTAATTTGCCCCTAAATTTCTTTGACATTTCGGATGGAGTACTGACAATGAGACCAATACAATAGTATTTAAATTTGGATTTGTAGTTTTCACTGACACACTTTACCCCACAACTACCAGTTTGGGCTTTATTTAATAATTCATTGATTTTTAGCCAGACAGTTTTCATGGTTACATTAGAAAGTCTCTAACATGTATCATGTAGAATGTATATAAACCATGTAAAGTGTGTGTGTGTGTGTGTGTGTGTATATTACCATGCAAGCAATTTCTAGCAAATTCTGATAACACTTTGCAATCCGGATCCATTAGTTTGTTTAATTGATTAACTAACATTAACTAGCTGCAATACAATTGTTACAGTATTTATTAATCTTTGTTAATTTTAGTTAATAAAAATACTATTTTAGCTCAGGTCCATTTATAAAATGCAAATAAATCAAGTTCTGGGCAGGTCACGTCAGTCAAACTCACATCAGCTGATCCACGTCTACCAATAGGGATACGATGCCATCACAGCATCCCTATATAAGGTCCATTCAGAATTATCAGCAGCTTTATTGCATTGTTTAGGAGCTAATACCCTCCTCCATCCCCAGCTCCTCTCGTTCAGTCAGGACTTGGCCTTCTGAAATTCCTCTTCGATTCACACTCAGTTTTCTTGAATTATGTTGTTACATTCAATTATTGAACATTAATGATATCGGCAATACATTTATGTTGGTTCTGTTCTGTTTCCCCTAAGGGGGGTTATTACTGCTCTCCCTGCTCTTTTCCATGCTAGGCTGCATAGATGTGCGGGAGTTCTCGCCCAGAACAGAATCATATACCGCAAATCCAAACTGTATGCTAAGTGGATAAATTGCTCTTTGTCTCAGATTAGGCAAAGCAACCTAAGCCATATGAGAAATGTGTCATTGGCTGACATTAATGCTAATCAAAATGAAATAAACGTGTACCTTTAAGAGAGTAGAATTCTAAAGTTTTTGAAATATATTATACATGTAATATTTTTGTGCTTATTATTTTAGTATTTCCTACAGATAATCCTTCACTCTGCCTCTGAAACTAGGTCTGAAGTAGGACACAGGCTGCTTTCTGTTTTTCCTCTTAGCAAAATATCCAATTCAAATGCAATCAGAAACAGTTTTAATGCATGTGCATCCATCAGAGCAGAACATTTCAAGCTACATGAATCAGTCACATTTGATACAAAGTACCAAAGAAAATCTTAAAAATTTTATGTGCTGAGATTAATTATAAAGACTGCTCTATCAGGACAGATGTATTCACTCCACAATATTTGTAAACAACTGCAGCGGAGGGGCTCAAATAAGTGGTATGTAGAACAGATCCCTAGACGCACACCAAGGACGCTACAAAGTAAAACTACGGGACAGTGCGGAACAGATGGGAGAGTAAAAATATCTGCCCTCCTATACACACCATGTCAGCAAAAACCTGCCTTCAGGCTCAGCGTTCACATAATTGACTCAGAATAAGACCACGACAATAATGAGAGAGACCAGAACGAGACCAGCACAGTAATGAGAGAGTCCAGAACGAGACCAGCACAGTAATGAGAGAGTCCAGAACGAGACCAGCACAGTAATGAGTCAGACCAGAACGAGACCAGCACAGTAATGAGAGAGTCCAGAACGAGACCAGCACAGTAATGAGTCAGACCAGAACGAGACCAGCACAGTAATGAGAGAGTCCAGAACGAGACCAGCACAGTAATGAGTCAGACCAGAACGAGACCAGCACAGTAATGAGAGAGTCCAGAACGAGACCAGCACAGTAATGAGTCAGACCAGAACGAGACCAGTACAGTAATGAAAGAGACCAGAACGAGACCAGCACAGTAATGAAAGAGACCAGAACGAGACCAGCACAGTAATGAGTCAGACCAGAACGAGACCAGCACAGTAATGAGTCAGACCAGAACGAGACCAGCACAGTAATGAGTCAGACCAGAACGAGACCAGCACAGTAATGAGTCAGACCAGAACGAGACCAGCACAGTAATGAGTCAGACCAGAACGAGACCAGCACAGTAATGAGTCAGACCAGAACGAGACCAGCACAGTAATGAGTTAGACCAGAACGAGACCAGCACAGTAATGAGTCAGACCAGAACGAGACCAGCACAGTAATGAGAGAGACCAGAACGAGACCAGCACAGTAATGAAAGAGACCAGAACGAGACCAGCACAGTAATGAGAGAGACCAGAACGAGACCAGCACAGTAATGAGTCAGACCAGAACGAGACCAGCAAAGTAATGAGTCAGACCAGAACGAGACCAGCACAGTAATGAAAGAGACCAGAACGAGACCAGCACAGTAATGAGTCAGACCAGAACGAGACCAGCACAGTAATGAAAGAGACCAGAATGAGACCAGCACAGTAATGAAAGAGATCAGAACGAGACCAGAACAGTAATGAGAGAGACCAGAACGAGACCAGCACAGTAATGAAAGAGACCAGAACGAGACCAGCACAGTAATGAGTCAGACCAGAACGAGACCAGCACAGTAATGAAAGAGACCAGAATGAGACCAGCACAGTAATGAAAGAGATCAGAACGAGACCAGAACAGTAATGAGAGAGACCAGAACGAGACCAGCACAGTAATGAAAGAGACCAGAACGAGACCAGCACAGTAAATGAGAGAGTCCAGAACGAGACCAGCACAGTAATGAGAGAGACCAGAACGAGACCAGCACAGTAATGAGTCAGACCAGAACGAGACCAGCACAGTAATGAGAGAGTCCAGAACGAGACCAGCACAGTAATGAGTCAGACCAGAACGAGACCAGCACAGTAATGAGTCAGACCAGAGCGAGACCAGCACAGTAATGAGAGAGACCAGAATGAGACCAGCACAGTAATGAAAGAGACCAGAACGAGACCAGCACAGTAATGAGAGAGACCAGAACGAGACCAGCACAGAAATGAGTCAGACCAGAACGAGACCAGCACAGTAATGAAAGAGACCAGAACGAGACCAGCACAGCAATGAGAGAGACCAGAACGAGACCAGCACAGTAATGAGAGAGACCAGAACGAGACCAGCACAGTAATGAGAGAGACCAGAACGAGACCAGCACAGTAATGAGTCAGACAAGAATGAGACCAGCACAGTAATGAGAGAGACCAGAACCAGATTAGCACAGTAATGAGAGAGACCAGAACGAGACCAGCACAGTAATGAGTCAGACAAGAATGAGACCAGCACAGTAATGAGAGCGACCAGAACGAGACCAGCACAGTAATGAGAGAAACCAGAACGAGACCAGCACAGTAATGTGAGAGACTAGAACGAGACCAGCACAGTAAATGAGAGAAACCAGAACGAGACCAGCACAGTAATGTGAGAGACCAGAACGAGTCCAGCACAGTAATGAGAGAGACCAGAACGAGACCAACACAGTAATGAAAGAGACCAGAACGAGACCAGCACAGCAATGAGAGAGACCAGAACGAGACCAGCACAGTAATGAGAGAGACCAGAACGAGACCAGCACAGTAATGAGAGAGACCAGAACGAGACCAGCACAGTAATGAGAGAGACCAGAACGAGACCAGCACAGTAATGAAAGAGACCAGAACGAGACCAGCACAGCAATGAGAGAGACCAGAACGAGACCAGCACAGTAATGAGAGAGACCAGAACGAGACCAGCACAGTAATGAGAGAGACCAGAACGAGACCAGCACAGTAATGAGAGAGACCAGAACGAGACCAGCACAGTAATGAGAGAGACCAGAACGAGACCAGCACAGTAATGAGTCAGACAAGAATGAGACCAGCACAGTAATGAGAGAGACCAGAGCGAGACCAGCACAGTAATTAGAGAGACCAGAATGAGACCAACACAGTAATGAGAGCGACCAGAACGAGACCAGCACAGTAATGAGAGAAACCAGAACGAGACCAGCACAGTAATGAGAGAAACCAGAACGAGACCAGCACAGTAATGTGAGAGACCAGAACGAGACCAGCACAGTAATGAGAGAGACCAGAACGAGACCAGCACAGTAATGAGAGAGACCAGAACGAGACCAGCACAGTAATGAGTCAGACCAGAACGAGACCAGCACAGTAATGAGAGAGACCAGAACGAGACCAGCACAGTAATGAGTCAGACAAGAATGAGACCAGCACAGTAATGAGAGAGACCAGAGCGAGACCAGCACAGTAATGAGAGAGACCAGAATGAGACCAGCACAGTAATGAGAGAGACCAGAATGAGACCAGCACAGTAATGAGAGAGACCAGAACGAGACCAGCACAGTAATGAGAGAGACCAGAATGAGACCAGCAGAGTAATGAGAGAGACCAGAACGAGACCAGCACAGTAATGAAAGAGACCAGCACAGCAATGAGAGAGACCAGAACGAGACCAGCACAGTAATGAAAGAGACCAGAACGAGACCAGCACAGTAATGAAAGAGACCAGAACGAGACCAGCACAGTAATGAGAGAGACCAGAACGAGACCAGCACAGCAATGAGAGAGACCAGAACGAGACCAGCACAGTAATGAGTCAGACAAGAATGAGACCAGCACAGTAATGAGAGAGACCAGAACCAGATTAGCACAGTAATGAGAGCGACCAGAACGAGACCAGCACAGTAATGAGAGAAACCAGAACGAGACCAGCACAGTAATGTGAGAGACTAGAACGAGACCAGCACAGTAATGAGAGAAACCAGAACGAGACCAGCACAGTAATGTGAGAGACCAGAACGAGTCCAGCACAGTAATGAGTCAGACCAGAACGAGACCAGCACAGTAATGTGAGAGACTAGAACGAGACCAGCACAGTAATGAGAGAGACCAGAACGAGACCAACACAGTAACGAGTCAGACAAGAATGAGACCAGCACAGTAATGAGAGAGACCAGAATGAGACCAGTACAGTAATGAGAGAGACCAGAACGAGACCAGCACAGTAATGAGAGAGACCAGAGCGAGACCAGCACAATAATGAGAGAGACCAGAGCGAGACCAGCACAGTAATGAGTCAATTAATAAATAATCCACTTTCTACTGAATTTTTCAAAGAATCACAACTCATCTTTATCAAAACACAGTGATGCAACAGTGCCTTCTCGTTTGCTCACAATACTCACATGGAAATCTGCCAGAAAATGTAAACGCGCTACACCTGTACAACCTGTCTGGCAGCGCTAACAGATGGGAAGCGCTTAGGGCCTAGATGGGAACATTTCTCGTGCCTCTGGGGGAACACAACGCACTGCGCACCATCAGACCTGTACTACTTGATGATACGAGCACATAAACACATTCAAACCCGCTCTTCCATCCACAGAATTCAGAATATGCTGGCAGCTGATGCCTACAGTCAGTCCAGGCTGGTGTGGAGGCTTGAACACAGTATTGTTTGCTCAATATAGTACAGATCTCTAGGGGGAGTATCAGAAAGCCAGAGTTCTTAACATTCCCTCAAAAATGCACAGCAAAAATGGGTCATGCTCGGAACTGTTTCCTATTTCTGTGACATCAGCCGTTGTGTATGGAAGCTCCCTTTTTGTGTTTGATCGCTCGCTTGACCTGGATAAATAATCATTGTATGAGGGATATTTCACTTCTACATTTTATGTATTTGATTATTTAATAAACTGGATAAATAGGGCAGGGCATTGGCCTATATTAGAGTCTGTTTTCTAACTTCTCAATTAAGTTTGCAGAAATGTCTGAAAATGATGCTCTGAAATGGAAATTAAGATTTATTTGTCAAATAATGTAAAAAGAGCTTTAAGATCACAGATAGATTTATTAGTATGCGATCTGACTACATTCTGAGGCATTTACGCTTGATGGGACAACAGAGAGCCTCTACGCCCTGATGAATTTTACCCTGAAGATACTTTTATTTTTCATCAACTTATTTAGATTTTTTTTTTTTCTCTTTTTTCAAACCCATTCTCTCCTGTTGCTATTTTCCAAATAAACAAATTAACAGTTATGACAAAATATAGGCCATGTCCCTGTGCACAGTCATTTCTGAAGAGAGAAACATAATGAATCTGGCATCTTGACAGTATTTCTGTTCACTTGATGAAATGTTTTAGGCGTACAGCGTAAGTGTGTACAGCGGATCTCAGTTAGTTTCCTTCCCTGCTAATGTATTTAATAACCAGTAAGCATGTAGCGGATTAGCAGTGAAAATGAGACGCATCGCCACAGGGGTATTTATTAGATACTCATCATGGTACTCGTTCATGGCCCCAAAATTGTTCAGACGAGTATTAATCATTGAAAATAAAATAAAAATACATATAAAATACAAATTTCTAAATGATATACAGAAAGAATGGTATACTAGAGTTGGACTATAAAATCAGCAGCAGGCAGAATTGGTCTTTGTCTGCTGTTTCAGGTTTATCTGCATGGTCTGCTCTTCTTTCATTGACTCCTCATTGGTCTTGAGAATGTGCTTCACGAGGAATTTAGCAGCTTCATCCACATTGATATTCTCCTAAAACAAACACAACAGACAAAACACAAAACTTTTATTTTTATTTAATTTTAAATCTAGGTGGACAAGTAGTGACATAATTGTGTATTTTGGATCATATTTTGTATTGGCTCATCAGTGTGTGTGTGTGTGTGTGTGTGTGTGTGTGTGTGTGTGTGTGTGTGTGTGTGTGTGTGTATGTGTGTGTGTATATATATATATATATATATTAGTTAAAAAATGAAAATTTATCAAATTGAGTTTTATGACATTCCAATAAATAAATACAAATTGTTGCAATTATGTGAATTATGTTGTATGAGAAAACCCTGGTTCCGTGAAGGTTGAAAAACATCTCAGGTTACGACTGCAACCCTGAATTCCCTGAGAAGGGGAAAGAGACGCTGCGTCATGGAGCTGACACTACGGGGATGCCCTCAGCGTCACTGGTGTCTGAGCACGTGTACTAAACACTCCAATTTTATTGGTTTACAGCAGTCTATGATGTCAAAAGCTCTAGTAACGTGCATGCTATGTCAATACTTAGACAAAGCTCTTATGGAGTAGCTTATCAAAGGGAGTAAATCAACTACAAGCTTCAATGTACCACTACTTCAAAGGGGGAGAATATAACCTCCACTTTCATCAGAGGAGAGAGTGGCATAAAATAAATGCCAAAACTCTTGCCATTGCAACTCAACCTCTAGGGAAACTGCAGGGGAGCTTAAGCTCTACTTATTCACCTTAAAGTCATACGGAAAGAGTGATTAACCCTATTTGAGCAAAGAAACTATCCAGGAACCACTAGGAGACTCCATACACTCATCTGATCAGAGTGCGGAGTTTCGTGAATACCTATCACAATTCTATCCTTCCTGTTCTACCTCACGGGTATCTTGAGGGCAGTTCATGTTTTTGCTTAAGTGCTCAAACCCTTAGTAATTAGTCCTTCAGACTATTTACTACTTCTGCCTCTCCAAGAGAGAGACTAATCCTTAGTCCTACTCAGGGAAGCAATGCAATGCATTATGCAGTATGCCCATTCATTCTCATTACCCAGACTCTAGGCCCCAAGAAAGCTGCAGGGGAGCTTGAGCCCTACTTTAAGACCCCAATATAACTGGGGGAGAGCAGCTCGAACCCTGCCTTGAGTAAAAGTACTCTACCTAAGATCCACTACAGCTAGCGCCTCGTTTTTTTCTTTCTTTCTTTTGACACCAGACCATATGTGACAGCTAACAAGCAGGGAAGCATCACAAGTGGACTTTCTCTATGTATTAGCATTGTGGACCATAGTAGAGCACACTTTCAAAAGGGTAACAATATCCCTACTTCAAGCCACAATATTAATTTGAAACAGAGATAAACAAAACAGGGGGAATCTTGTGAGTTGCCCATTGTAGTTCTGTCCACCCTGTATCTTAAGAGCAGATTAGGTAAGGAAGCCTGCCAAATGCTAAAAACTTAGCCTTCCAGGCCACAACCTTCACTATTTCTGCCCTTCCAAGGGGGAACCTAGTCCTTATTCCTGTTCAACAAAGGAGGGAGAGTGAGAGCAGGGCATTATACAGTGTGCCCACTACCCCTGTTACCCAGACTCTAACCCCCAGGAAACTGCAGGGGAGTTAAGGTTCTACTTCAAAACCCCAATATAACTGGGGAAGAACAGCTGAAACCTGCCTTGAATAAAGGTGTCACGGTCACCAGCTGGAGTGCCCTGGTTGTTCACTAGAGGGCACTCCACCCCAGACAACTGCCACTCAGTTTTGGACTTCTTTTCCCATCATCCTTTGCCCAGGCTCATTAGCACTCGTTGCCTTCAGCTGTTGCTCATTAGTCTTGTTCACTCTGTCTATAAAAGCCTGGTCAGTCATACATTGCTAATTCTTGCCGTATGTCACTCTACAATTCTGAGCGTTTCCTTGTTTCATGTCTTTTTTTTTTTTTTTACTTCCTGTCTGTTATTCTGGAATACCCTTTTGTCTAGTGGTGGGCAGATCGAGGCTTCGTGAAGCAATGAAACGGATGAACCAAATGGGCCATATTGTTTCGAGGCTTCGAATCAATCCGACACCCATCTCAACGGTGACACCTAGTGGTCACTTGCAGGTGTTGATCTGAAACAACCTTGGCGAGCCATTAAAAAAATTTGTTGTTTTTTTATTATTGTATTTTTCTAATATGTGAAGCTTGTAACCTATAGGCTCCTCACTGTGCATAATGTTATTCTGGTCCTGCAAAATGAATATTAATAAAAGAAATCAAGCCACAATGTCTCACTTTTTTAGAGATTTTTATTCCAAAATATTAATTTCTCTGCTGTGGAAGGACTTAGCCTACTTCTTTTTTTACAAATAATTTCTCCAGCCTTTGAAAAAATCCTCTCACAAGGGACACTGTCTTGTTGCTGGCATGCAAATATATTTTTTAGCTAGGACATACAAATGAGGAAAGATTACTGCTCTCTCTTTCCAGTAAGTTAGTGGATCATGAGTTCTGGGCAAATACGCATTTGCAAATACGCAAATATGTCCTGTGTTTCTACTGGTTTTGATGGTGATGGTGATGGTGATGGTGATGGTGATGATGATGATGATGATGATGATGATGATGGGTCTGATGTTGACACAATATCACAATACACACATCTCACTTTATTTGGGGTTTCTAAATGGAAATGCACCCACACCACAGATGTACGGCATCTCTTCTGGGGAGCCTCCATTTTATTTATCTAGCCTATCCAAATCTATCTATGTATCTATCTATATGAATCTATCTATGTATCTAGATATGTATCTAGATATAATCTATATATGTAGCTATCTATAATCTATGTATTTGTATATGTATGATCTATAATCTATATATGTATATATCTATTAATCTAGCTGTCTATATAATCTATATATGTAGCTATCTATAATCTATGTATTTGTATATGTATGATCTATAATCTATATATGTATATATCTATTAATCTAGCTGTCTATATATTTATATCTATGTATCTATTAATGTGTCACTATATGTATACTCTGTCTGTCTCTAGCCTATCAGTCAATGTGTTGTGTAAATTTAAATGTAAGCCTAAATAGCCTATAACCAAATCACACTATGTCACTATATATCACCAAAAATCCGCTATCTCAAAATCAAACTCCTCTCACAAAAACCCAGGAGGTCAATATGCGTTGATTTCACTTTTATACAGATGTGCGATTGTGTGGTCTGTTCCCGACCCTGTCAATCAAACGCTGATTCGGCGGACCACACCTGATGAAACACTTAGTGAAACACTTCGAGGCTTCGTTTGGCCATAGTCACGTGACATGGGTGTTTTGAATCACGCTTCGGATCAGTGTTTCGAAACATCTGCGCTTCGGGATCTCGCAAAGCTTCGGAACGACTGTTTCGCGTCAGCCATCCCTACTTTTGTCTGTGTTTATTCCCCTGTTGTTATTGTTTCGATTGATTGCCTGTGTGTATGATCTTTTGCCTGTTTCTGGATTACGTCTTTGGATTGCCCTTCAATAAATACTGCATTTGGATCCTCACCTTTCGTGTCTGCGTGCAGTATGTGAAAAGGCACACAACCTAAATTATATGACAGATAACAAGGAAGGATGCCAAAGGGTGAACCACCTCTACTCATTAGTACTGTCACCATGGTCTAAAACCTAACCAAAGGGGATCCATATTCCTGCTTCAGAACCCAACAATAGTTGGGGAAGGAGGTAAATAAAGCATGGTTCATTCACCATGCTCTACCCTAAGGGTACTTAAGCAGCTATCACAAATTTAGCAAGCAAGGCTGCTTAGAGCTGCTGCTCCTCTGAGAAGGAAGCCTACTTCTGTGCTTTGCCAAATAGGAAGGGCATAATGCAATGTGCCCAGTAACTCCTACCCAGGCTCTAACCCAAAAGTAGCCGCAGGGGAGCTCAGGCCCTACTTAAAACCCCAATGTCATTGGGGGAGAGCAGCTCATAACTGCTACAGTATAGCCAGCAGTTAGTTTAAGTAGAGCACCTATCCAAACAAGAGTGAAACTTCTACTTCAGAACCCATTAATAATGGGGAGTTAGATAAACGAAAGATAGCGAGATGTGAATTCCCTCAGTTTGAGTAGTGACGTCGACAAATGACGCGCCGCAAACAGTACTGTGGCTGCTTCCGGCATCAGGTGTGGACATTAGAGAGTAAGCACTTGATTGCTTGATTGCCATTTCCTCTCGTAAAGTGCGAGTCAGCTGTTCCGTTTCCTCGTGTGGGTCTCGCACTATTGCTGTGACTGCCGTTGTTGGGTGTGTGCGCTCCTGAGTATGCACGCATCATATTCGTCATTGGTGCTCTCCCTAAAACGTTGGAGAGCGTAAGCTGATTTCTTGATCGCCATTCCCTCTCGTATGGTTCAAATCAACGGATTTGTTTCTCATGCAGATCTCGCACTGCTGGTGCGACTGCTAGTTAGTGATGGCAAAATCGAGGCCTCGTGAAACAATGAAACAGTTGAACCAAATGTGCCATATTGTTTCGAGGCTTCGAATCAATCCGACACCCGTCTCAACGGTGACACCTAGTGGTCACTTGCAGGTGTTGATCTGAAACAACCTTGACGAGCCATTAAAAAAATGTGTTGTTTTTTTATTATTATAATGTTCTAATATGTGAAGCTTGTAACCTATAGGCTCCTCACTGTGCATAATGTTATTTTGGTCATGAAAAATGAATATTAATAAAAGAAATCAAGCCACAATGTCTCACTTTTTTAGAGATTTTTATTCAAAAATATTAATTTATCTGCTGTGGAAGGACTTAGCCTACTTCTTTTTTTACAGATAATTTCTCCAGCCTTTGAAAAAATCCTCTCACAAGGGACACTTGTTGCTTGTCAAATGGCGCATCATGGATGATGTATTGTTGCAGTAGGCTAGCTGCCGATCACAATACACACATCTCACTTTATTTGGGGTTTCTAAATGGAAATGCTCCCACACCACTGATGTACGGCATCTCTTCTGTGGAGCCTCCATTTTATCTATCTATCCAAATCTATCTATCTATATATGAATCGATCTATGTATCTAGATATGTATCTATAATCTATGTATCTATATATGTATCGATCTATAATATATGTATTTATATATGTATCTATAATCTATCTATATATGTATCGATCTATAATATATGTATTTATATATGTATAATCTATCTATATATGTATCTATCTATAATATATGTATTTATATATGTATCTGTAATCTATCTATATATGTATCTATCTATTAATCTAGCTGTCTATATATATATTTATATCTATGTATCTATTAATGTGTCACTATATGTATACTCTGTCTGTCTCTAGCCTATCAGTCAATGTGTTGTGTAAATTTAAATGTAGGTCTAAATTGCCTATAACTAATCAAATCGCACTATGTCACTATATCACCAAAAATCCGCTATCTCAAAATCAAACTCCTCTCACAAAAACCCACGAGGTCAAAATGCGTTTATTTCACTTTTATCCAGATGTGCGATTGTGTGGTCTGTTCCCGACCGTGTCAATCAAACGCTGATTCGGCGGACCACACCTGATGAAACACTAAGTGAAACACTTCGAGGCTTCGTTTGGTCATAGTCACGTGACATGGGTGTTTCGAATCACGCTTCGGATCAGTGTTTCGACACATCTGCGCTTCGGGATCTCGCAAAGCTTCGGAACGACTGTTTCGCTTCAGCCATCCTTACTGCTAGTTGGGCGCGTTTCACGTCCTGTCCACGGATAACATTGCTGTTTTGTTTTGTATTGATTTTGCTTTACATTTTCTATTTTCTTTTGTTTTGTTTAAGTTGTCTTTATTCATATTTGAATAGCAGTGATACTCTCTGCTCTTTGCCTTTGCATATTCTAATATAGTTTGTTTTTTTATTATTTGGTTTTCTATTTTGCAAAGAGCTTTATCTTTTTTTGGGGTTTGTTTTGCAGTGCATTTATTTTGTGTGGCTTAGGCTATTTGGTTTATCCTATTAAATGCAACTTTATTATTTTTCTTTTGATTTTTCTAGTTTGTATTTTGTTTTGCTGCTTAATTATTGTAAACTGATTGAGATCGGTTTGGTTTATTTTTCTGTAAACTGTTGAAACCAGTTTAGTGTATTTTCCTGCAAACTGTTGATCAGTTTGGTTTATTTTTCTGTAAACTAAAATCCATTGTCTTGCTTTTGCATTTCTTTAACTCTTTTTGTTTAATTTATTAGTTTAATTTATGATTTGTAATTTGAGGGCAAATAGGCCTTGTACATTTCTTCTCCAGCTTTGTTAATTCTTATTTTGGGTTTTGTTGTTTAATTTAAATCGACATAGGGCAATTCAGTGCTTTAATTATTCTGTGTGCATTTTTAGTGACTCTTATTAAGATTGCTCTGTTCTTGTGTCGCAGGATCTGGGTGCCAAAGGCAGGGAGGCCGGCTCTATTCCCTTCTAAGTGGTGGTGGTGTGTTGTTCACAGTGTGCCGTGTCCATCCGTGGAGTATGGTGTGAGTGCGTGTGTTTGCGTGCACTGGTGAAAGGAATGATTTCTCTGCTATAGGCAGCCTAATCTCTGATAGCCTGACCCTGCTGGTAAGGGTTAGCCGGTGTTCCTGTGACCTTCTTAGAGCCAAACCCTTATGATGAGCTGTGCTTGGCTGAGGCCTGATATATTTTAATGATTGTTTTAAAGTGATTGTGTAACTTAATAAAGTTGAATTGTTACCCATGTCTCTGAGCGATTATTGGTGAACAAACTTGCGTGTCCTTTTAGAGACACTAAATTCTCTGGGTGTAACTCCCTGAGTGGCGTAGTTGGCTAATTATCCTTCAAATCCACCTCCCCCTGCTTGTGATGTCATAGACTGCCATCAGCCAGTAAAATTGCTGTGCTTGGTACACGTGTTCACCATACCACCAACTCGATGCTGCCTCAAAGTTCCACTTCAAAAGGGAACCCCAGCTTCCTATCCTAAATGTATAGTCTATATATGGAAACTAGCATGATAAAAATCCAGTCACCTTTGCTGATGTCTGAAACCATCCAATAAAACCCTTCTCCTGGCAGATGTTCTCCAAAAGCGAGGCATTCCTCTGGCACAATTTAGTCTCATCACATTTATTGGCCAGTAGAACAGTAGGGATTGGACAGCCATTTTTCAACATTACTTGGCAATCAAGTTCATGTTTCCAGTTCAGAGCTCCATCCAATGTTGACCCGTTCGTCACGTCATACACAACAAATGCACCACTGGATCCCTTGAAGTACACTCGGTTCAGTCCCCTCACACGCTCTTGACCTAAATAAATAACTGCAAAAAAAAAAAAAAAAGCAAATTATGGTCCCAATTCTCCAGTTTCATGGAAAAACAGACACTGATCAGCTTACTTGCATTTCGGATATCATGTTATTGTTGCCTGGTGCTTTTTACTCAATAAATATGAATGTAAAATGAATGAATATGAAAGTGAAACTGTGCCACAAATTTTTTTTTTTTTTTTACAAGTGTTTAATTTCTGTCTTATTCTGCTCCTGATTCTGCTCCTATTAAACATCGTATACATTTTAAAATATTGCTGACTACTTACAAAGCTCTAAGTGGTTTTGCTCCCCAGATTGCTCTGCTGCAATCTCAAAATTCTGGTCAGTTGATAATACCTAGAATATCAAAATCATCTGCAGGCAGTAGATCCTTCTCCTATTTATCACCTAAACTCTGGAACAGTCTTCCTAACATTGTCCGGGAAGCAGACATACTTTAAATCTAGACTAAAAACGCATCTCTTTTACCTGGCATTCATATAGAACATTATACATTTCTATTATTTAAATCAGTTAAATGATTATTAGGCTGCATAGATTAGGTCAGCTGGAACCGGGGACACTTACTATAACACCGGATGTACTCGTTACATCATAAGAAGAATGGCATCTACGCTAATGTTAGTCTTTCTGTTTATTCCGAGGTTTACTGAAGTCAGCCGGATCTGGGCCGTATCCAGGTCAGATGGTGGACCTGCGCCTGGACCCATCCACAACGCATCCCTGAAGTGCCAGCCTCATCAGCCCTGTGAACTCCTCATCGACACGACAGCCATCGGCACTGATCTTAAACAGACTTGTCTCCATACTGGCGTGATGGCTCCGACTTCCAACCAGATGGAACTGGATAAATATTCTGAATGTTCTGATCCAATCTGACTTCTGACCTGTAATGCTGCCTGAATCATAATCATACACTGTTCGTTTGTTGCCCAGAGGAGATCTGGCCCCCGACTGAGCCTGGTTTCTCCCAAGGTTTTTTTTCTCCATTGTGTCACCTAATGGAGTTTTGGTTCCTTGCCACGGTTTCCTTGGCTTTTGGCTTGCTTAGTTGGGGACAATTAATATTCAACAATATTATTGATCTGCCTTACTTAAGGTGGACGATGACACAATTTTCTTCTAGAAACAAACTTTGTTGTATTATTTTCATGTTCGCTATATAAATAAAGGTGACTTGACTTGATTCCATTTTTCTCATGATGCACATTAACATGATTAGTTTTATGCATTGATGATCTATTATGACAAATCAAAATAGCAAATGTAATCTACATAATTCTATTAAAATAATTTTGTTTAAACAAGGTAATACGACTTACCTGCTATATCCCAAAGCTGTAATCTCACCCGTGTGTGACTATCCCAATCGATCACCTTCATAGAAAAATCCACACCTATAGTCGCTTTCAACTCCTCGTAGAATTGATTTCTCACATATCGTTTGACAAAGCTGGTTTTCCCAACTTTCTGGTCTCCAATCACTAAAATTTTAAATAAATGTTCAGTGAATCTTAATTCTGAGTCTCCTGACATTTTCCTTGGATAGTTCTAACAAATCTCATCTGCAACAAATGACCTAGTTCAGGTTTATTCTGCCATTGAAATCCCTCTCTTGTTTTCTACTACCTAACACAGACAGTTTCCATACCAGCATCAAAACGATAAAACAAAGAAGTTACATAAAACAAATAAGTCACATAAAAGGTATAAAAGGCCATTTTGAGCATTTCAAATGCAAAAAACATGCATAAAGTGACAGTGAGACAGACGGGTGTTGTAGACAGTTCTTTAACATTGTCATATGAAAGCAACAACTAGTCACATTTTGGGAAATGATTAACTAAACACCTACAGCAGCAACAACCCTGAGAGCTTATTAACATTGTACAATATTTAACATAAACCCAATAAAACATGCTCAATATTATAAGCTAAGCAATTCTGACAAATACAGAACTATACTGTATATTTAATCTGTAGAAACATGTAGTTCATCTAAATCTACAGTATATGGTATGCAATAGGACACCGATGATTCTTTTAAAAAATATAATAGCACAAATGTTTAAAGATAAACTATAGTTTCAAGACTATAGTATGCAATCTGACAAGATCAGAAACAAACACATATTGCATTGCAAAAGAAAAGAATAAACGTACAGCATAATCATTAATATCTAAAAGTTACAACAACTTTCTATAATTGCATAAAAAGTTAAAATTCTATTATTAATAATAATTTAGTAACCATCAGGTCATACAGAACTTAAATGGTCATAACAACAAGAGGATATAACTGTCTACAGGTATGACAACCCGCACACATATGAGGACTCATGATACATTCTGGTGAAACTGCCGTCGGTGGCCCTGTTGAGCATTAGGGGTTCTTGAATCTTCATTAACACACTATCTGTATGAAGCATATAAGTATTCGGAACTGATATGAAAACATTCAACCAACAATAAAGAGAAGTTACTAAATACAGGCATTGAAACTGAAAGATCGAGATTGTCCACTGAAAAGGTCTATGTAATAATACAAACTCTGGCTTTAAGTTATGACCATTTAAATCCAAAGCTATAAATATTTACATTACTTCATAACTGTACAAAATCAGACATAAATGGCAGACAATTAATATTCTATTGTACTTCAAACACACAAACTATACAAAAATGACATAAAAATAATACAGCAAGTAAAAATACAGTTAATATTGACATTGGCACTTAAACACTATTAATTGCTACATTGTACTTGTAGGCATTGGTTATCTACACTTAGTTTACAGCATACATACATTGCACGATATGATGCTTTAACTAGACCTAAAATTGTTTGATAATCATGTTCATTTAATACAGTCTCAGTTTTAAAATATAGTTTATAAAAGTCATGTAGACTGATTGTATAAAACACATTAAACACATTAAATTGTCACTCATAAGAGTCACTGCACATTTTTAAAATGTCTAAATCTTCAGTTTCTGCTACAATGGTTATTTTCTGCTGGTCCTTTAGATATTTTGATCTATAATTAAAAGCTTAAACAGTGCAGAATATACAGCATTACAATGACTGGTGTTGTTTTCATGTCAACTACTGCTGCCATACTAAAGCAAGTGATAGTGACAGAAATCAAAGGGATCCTGCATGTTTGGGTTTCTGCTTTTACTCAATTCAGCATTGACATTAAGGTCCAAAATTAACTCTTTTTTTTCTTTCTTTTTTGGCCACACCTGCCAATTGTGGGTGAATTGTGAAAATGTACCTGCTATATAAAATCATAAAAAAATATTTCATTACTTGAAAAAAACATTGGTTGCCAAGACAAACATTTACAAGTTTAACTAGCTACTATAGTAACTAAAATAAAAACTAGATAAATGCATAAAAAACAACTAATATGAATTTCAAAACACAACAAAATTACCAAAACTTTAAAATGGAAAATTAAACATTTAATGAAAAATAAAAACGAATTAAAATTATATATCAATTACTTTTTTTGGCCGCCCCTGTCAATTGTGGGTAAATTGAGAAAATGTAATGTCCATTAAACAGTAGGCTATTTTGTTTTATTGTTGGTTATTGTAAAATAAAGCTAAAATGATACAACATTTTTGTTACTTGAAATAAAATAAACATTAACTGAAATACAATTTAAAAAAATTTAAAAATTTAAACTTTTTTATTTCAGCTGGTCGCCAAGGCAACATTTCTCATTTTCATTTAGTTCAACCTGAAGTACTAAAGTAACTACAATTGAAATGAAAAGCAATAAAAACTAAATAGACTAAAACAAAAAAAAATAATGAAAATGACAAAAAACATAACAAAATTACTAAAACTTTATCTAAAATTAAAACCCAAAATAAAACCTAGTTCAAAATAATAATACAAACTATAATAGTATACCAATACTAAAATAGCAAACACTGGCTCATTGAAAATAAATACATTGTGCACAAGCTTCTCCATGCCTATATGAAACTTTAAAAGATGTACTGGCAAAATTTGACTTGCATTTGGCACTTGTTAATTTTGGACCCTGGTCAACATACTGTACATCCACTTCCATACAGTTTCTTTAAATGCTCTGCTATCAAACAAATATAATATTAAAGCTCTCCAGTGCAAGCGACTTAAGTCTCACCATTGTACAAACTAGTAGCTATTATTTCACAATAGCTGACATGATCTCTTAAAATAAATGTGTTTCAATGTTTCAAAGGGTCGAGGAGCTTTGCTTAAAGTCTCTGAGAATGACGGACGCGTACGTCACACTCGGTGGCGTGCATAAGATGGACTCAGACACTGGGGAGTTGGGAACGGGGCTGCCCGAGCCGAGAGAATCACGAAACGGAGAAGGTGGCATCAGATCCAGAGAGTCCTCCATTGACATTTTGATCTGTACCAACTCCTCCTCATCATGGATCTGTGCATTGTCATACATGTAGCCATGAAGAAGTCCAAACTGCTCATTTTCATCCTCCTCCAAAGGGGAGACAGGCTCGTCTGGGTAAGCACCCAGTTGCATGGGCAAAATCGGATGTGGATGCAATGTTTGGGGTTGAAGCGGCAGCATCACCCTATTGCCTGGCTCAGGCAGGCTTATGATCTCATCCAGATCGGGTATGAACTTGACCATCTCTTGCTGAAAGTGGTCTACAATAACATGTTGGGGGAAAACACTGTTTTTTTGTGGCACGTGTTGCTCAGAAGTGTAAAAAGTCAGATGGGGGCCCACCTCCTTCATAGGCTTGCTAACAGGCGACAGCCTGAGAGCCATCAGAGGAGGGCTGCCCGAGGGATTGTATCTTATCGGGTCGCCCTCGTCCTCCTCGGCTACATTGTATAGAGTCTTGGTGCTTAAATCGGAAAACTCCATGCCTGGGTTATTGTAGGTATTAGTTAGGGGTTTGATGACAGCCGTCTGATTGGATCCGGCTTCCTGCCTCTTCACATGTACAGACAGTCTGTGCCACATGTGTTCCCCTTTCGGAGGATGTCTTGAACCTGGTTCAGACCATGACACAGACTTTCCATTAGAACTATGAACAAAATAAAGACGACTGTTATTTCACAGGAACCGAGAAAGGTGAACACAAGAACAACATTTCTCGTTCGTGTAAAAAAAAGTTTGAACAAGCAAAAATTATGCTGAATATTATTATTATTATTCAGACATCTAGAGTATCCTTACAATATTTATGTTTACAGGTTGGTGGAAATCTTATATGACCAAAATCCTAAATCACAGAATGAGCAATTTTATATTACATAATGATTTACAGTGGGGACCAAAAGTCTAAAACTAACTTAAATGTGGTATTTTTCCACATAAACCTGGATCATGTGACTCTTTGCACAGACAGTCAGACGTTTTTCTATTAAATGCTCATTGGAACATGGAGAATCTGATCATCAGGTTTTGTTCAAATCAGCTCCAGTCCCGATGTCATTAAAGGGATAGTTCACCCAAAGATGAAAATTATTCCTAATTAAGAAATCCAAAAAAGTGCATCCATCCATTATAAAAGTAATCCATACTACTTCAGGGGGTTAATAAAGGCCTTCTGAAGTGAAGCGATGGGTTTTTGAAAAATATAATTTAATATTTTCACAATAGAAAAATATCCATATTTAAAACTTTATAAACTAAAATATCTAGCTTCTGGCAGATGGCCTACACAATTACGCCTAACTTCTGACGCGATGTATGACGTAGGATGTAGCGTAAGCTTAGACGCCTCTCGCAGTTCAAACAAACAGGGCTGGGCAACAAACTCAAGCTCCTCTTTTCTTGTATCGAAATCTTCCGATATTTCTTTTTAAAAATTCTTGTTATAGACTATCCTTTGTGCTTTTGCGTTCATCAGTGCGTCATGTCAGAGGTTACTCTTTTGGCATTAGTCGATTTGCATAGGCTGTCTGCTGGCAGATACTTATTATAGTTTCTAAAGATTTAAATATGGATATTTTTCTTACAAAAACGCATCGCTTCACTTCAGAAGGCCTTTATTAACCCCCTGGAGCTGTGTGGATATTTTTAATGATGGATGGATGCACTTTTTTGGACTTCAAAATCAGGAGCTCCATTCACTTCCATTATAAAGCTTGGAAGAGCAAGGATATATTTTTATATAACTTGAGGGTGAGTAAATAATGGTTTTCATTTTTGGGTGAACTACCCCTTTAAAGTAAAAGTAAAAGTAAATACTAAAAGATTCAGAAATTTGTGGAAAATTCAATTAAACTTTTCACTCAAAGATTACGCTAATTAATCGCAAATTCATCGCACATCAAATTTGGAGAAATTGCGCCCAAACAATAGTTTAAAGTCATTATTAATTGTGTTAAATGAGAAAAGCAACACATAGACATTACAAAAATTTGCTTTAGAAAGAAATATTTTATTTGATTTAACATAGAATGTATTACACATACATTTTTTGGCTACAGCAGCCATGATTTTTTTCAGGAGCTGCATCTGAATTGGTATTGAGATATCTTTGAAGACCAAAACAGTTTGGTTACCAACATTCTTCAAAATATCTTCTTTTATGTTGCACAAAAGAAAGAAAGTCATACAGATTTGAAACCACATGAGGGTGAGTAGCCTAAATGTAGGCTAAACAAACAATTTTCCTTTTTGGCCAAACTATCCCCAATATTTGAAATAATTTTTTTAATGAAATGAAACTATAAAAGAGAAACTAAAACTGCTGGTAGGTGGCGGTAAATGTCTAAATGAGTAAGTCATTGAGTCATTTGTTTAAATGGCTGATTCATTCAGGAATTAAGTAAATGGCTCTTTATGAATCATTGGTTCGCTCAAAACGTTGAGTTATGCATATAACTACTAGTCCGCTGAACTAAACGTAAAGGGACCAGCACCGCCACATATTATCCCCATGTTTTCAAGGGAGCGATAGCCCCTGGCTTAAAGCTCCTGCGGTAAGCACGGACTGAGCCACCATCGCCGCAGTGACATCTAGTCAGTAAAACTGAACAAACGTGTGCAGCGATGCCCAACTGGCCACCACACAAATGTCCTCTACAGACACCCCTCTAAATAGCGCCCATGACGTCATCATGCCTCTTGCCAGCAGAGCCAACACTTCACTCTTGTATGCAATAGAAATCGCCTCCACGATCCAATGTGAAAGGCGCTGTTTAGATAGTGGTTTCCCACGAACCGGGTTGGCAAAAAATTAAAAAAGTTGGCCAAAAGAAAACATAGCCTGCGTCTGCTTGATGTACCTGCGTAAAATTCGAACAGGACACAAGGCATGGAGTCTCCTTCCTTCCTCCGAGTCAATAGAGAGGTTTGACAAGGTGGGCAGGTCGAACGAGAGCGCACTATACACCCCTGAGATGACTTTGAGATGTTGTTATAAGACATCATCCTTAGATCCAAGGATTCTAACGGCTCAAACTGAGGTTCACAAATAGCCTCCAGAACTACAATCAGGTCCTATGATGGCAGCATTGATTTTGTAACAGGCCATATACACCACACACAAGAAACTTAATGGAAACCAGGTGCACGCTTGCCGCAGCACCATTAATGCCCTCATGACAGACCGAAATGGCCGCCAAGTAAATTTTCAGTGTGGAATGGGAGCAACCTTCCTCCAATAATTCTCAATATTCCCGCAATCAGGCATTAATAAGGCAATAAAGATCTTTGCCCGCACCACTCTTCAAATATGCACATAAAGCCCCCTTGTCGACAGCGGCCTTGTGCTCTGTATTGTCCAGGGAAATTCACTCTCTCAACAGATCCTGGGTTTCCAGGGGATCGGAGCTCAAACGCACAATAGCGTTATCGTGATTTGTCCGTTTAAATGTCACGTGGCATTCAGCCCAGTGCTCAGGAATGCAGGCATAAAGAGGAGACCCAGCTGAATGGCCGCTATCATTGAGGCCATGAGCCCCAGCAGTCTCAACACATTTTACGAAAACGCACTCGCCTGCCCAGCTGAAAAAGACTGCACAAATCCTCTGCCCTCCATACTGACAGCATAGCTGTGTTCTGTCCTGAATCTATTCCTAAACCGAGATACGAAATCTGCTGATTTAGACCCAGGGAGCTCTTCTTTGAGATTTATTAAAAATCCCAGAGCTCATAAATGAGAGACAAGTGCTTGTGTTTGCAACACTGCTTGTTCCCTGCTGTCTGTAGCCAGGAGCAGCTCATATAAATACGCGAAATTCTGCACATTTCGTAAATATGCAGGGGACAGCCCGAATGGCAGGACCTGGAATCCGTATACAGTCCCCTTGAAGGAGGACCTCAGGAATTTTCTGTGCCCTGGGTGGATTGTGATATGGAAATATGCATCGGTCAAATCCGACAATGTATACCATTCCTGAGGACACAGAGAGCATAGCAGGTGACGTACTGTAAGCATTTTGAACTTGTAACATCTGAGATGCTTGTTCAACTGCGGTAAATCTAGGATAGGGCGCAAGCCCTCATATTTCTTTGGGAAGGTCTGACTTCGCTAGTTTTAATCTAAATCACTATCGCTCGCAAAACGTGCTAGCCTTCCGCTAGCCTGTTTATCTGCCATCCGTGTTTGCCGTCTTTTTTTGCTCGCACCTTTTCAAGTCCATCAAACAACTGTGGTGAGCAGGATCAGTCAACAAACATGGTGAGTTATGTCTTCTCCTATTATTGTCACTTGCACTTCATGTCACATTTCTAGTATAGCCTTCTCTGTCAGCGCGAGGGTTTTATATGTGATATGAGATATTATGAGATAGTCAGGCTGACAGAGAAGATTTCAGAACTAGAGACACGCATGCACACTTTAATCGAGGATAGTAAGAATGCAAGGGCTTTAGATACTGCTTTGGATGTGACTAGCTTAGTGAACTCTGTACATTGTTCGGTTCTGGCTGTAGAGCCAGTGCAGCAGGGCAACTGGGTGAACGTGAGACGCTGTAGTCGCGGGACAAAACACTGCTCTTCTGTTCCGATAACAACATTAAACGGAGAGAATGGTTCTCTCCACTCAGTGAAGCACCCACTGAGAGTCCTGTTGAAAGTGCCCTTGTTATTGGCGATTCTATTACACGGAACGTGAAAATAGAGACACCAACCACCATAGTCACATCTTTGCCGGGAGCCAGAGCACCTGACATCAAAGCAACTTTAAAAGTGCTGGCTAATGTTAATCGTAAATTCTCTAAGATTATTATTCACGTTGGCACTAATGATTTTCAACTTCGCCAGTCAGAGATCACTAAAATTAACATTAAAGAGGTGTGTGAACTTGCAAGTACGATGTCAGTCACTGTATTTGCTCTGGCCCCCTTCCTGTTCGAAGGAGTGATGAGATACTTAGTAGACTGTCCTCACTCAATGGCTGGCTGTCAAAGTGGTGTCCGCAAAATAATATAGGGTTCATAGACAATTGGAAAAGTTTTTGGGGCAGACCTGACCTGTTGAAAAGAGATAGTATTCATCCCTCCTGGGATGGTGCTGCTTTTCTCCCTAGTAATATGCACATAGTCTAAGAGCTCAAACATGACAATCTGGGGCTCAGGTCAGGAAGCAGACAGACTGGCTAAACCAATCGTCTGCTAGCTGTCTCACGTCACTGAGGTCAGATAAATCCCATCACATAGAGACTCTTTCACCTAGATATCATCACATAGAGACTTTGTCTGTTCCCCGAACTAGGAAATACAAAAAACTCCCAAACTCATTTAAGGGTAAAAATTGGATTGATGTTCAACAAATAAAAACAAATATAATGCAGATGAACAAATTATATAGCTCGGGTTTCTGAATATTCTCTATCCCTTTCTTCAAAAGAACTTATTGTTAATGATATGATTACAGACCATAACCTAGATGTGCTGTGTTTGACAGAAACTTGGGTAAAACCAGACAATTACATTACTTTAAATGAGACCACCCCGCAAGATTACTGCTATAAACACGAGGCTCGTTTAAAAGGAAAAGGGAGAGGTATTGCTGTAATTTATAGCAATATCTTCAGAATTACTCAGAAGTCTAGTTTCAAATATATTTATTTTGAAGTGATGGTGCTTTCTGTAATGTTATCTAGCGTAAGTGATATATCCCGTTTGACATTTGTGCTGGCTACTGTATACAGGCCACCAGGGCACCATAGAGATTTTATCAAAGAATTTGCTGATTTTCTATCAGAGTTAGTACTGGCTGCAGATAAAGTCCTAATTGTTGGTGATTTTAATATCCATGTAGATAATGAAAAAGATGCATTGGGGTTAGCATTTACAGACAGTGGCTAAATTAACGAAAAATAAAGCTCCAACACCGGACGTTTTCAAACAGCACAGCAGTAATGACTTTATGAACTTCTTTACTTACAAGATTGATAATATTAGAGAGAAAATTATAACTATACAACTGTCTACTACAGTATCGCATCAGACAGTGCATTGTAGTCTACCTGAGGAAAAATTGTATTCATTCATTGCTATAGGAGAGGAAGAATTGTCTAAACTCGTTAAATCATCTAAATCAAGAGATTTGACCCTATACCGACAAAGCTTCCAAATCAAATGGAAAGATTTGATACCAATCTTTCATTTGAAAGCCACGTTTCTAGCATCTGTAAAACCGCATTCTTCCATCTTAAAAATATATCTAAATTACGACAAATGCTTTCAATGAAAAATGTGGAACAGTTAGTTCATGCGTTCATGACCTCAAGGCTAGATTATTGTAATGCTCTGGGTAGTTGCCCTGCACGCTTAATAAACAAAGTCCAGTTGGTCCAAAACGCAGCTGCTAGAGTTCTCACTAGAACCAGAAAGTAT